>NW_024962317.1:0-263342 GCF_019238085.1 Lagopus leucura | reverse complement strand
GGGATGCACCGGGGGGATGTCGGTGCGTGGAACGATTCGTTCCAGGCACCGACATCCCCCCGGTGCATCCCCTGCGAGGGGTGGGGGTCCGGGGGGTGGGGGGGTCGGGACACGGGCGGTGCTGGGGACGGGGGGCTCTGCTCGTGGTGAGGGCGCCCAGCAGTCAGCAGTGGGGGGCTCGGGGGCACCGTAACCCGTGAGCTCCGCCCTATCGGTGGAGGGCTGCGCGGGTCCGGGGGTGTCTGGGGAGGTTGCTGCTGCCCTCCGCCCCGGGCCGGGTACCCCAACCCACGGGAGACGCTCGGGGCACGGGCGGAAGCGACATCTAGCGGGAACGCGTCCCGTCGCCCGTAAGATCGATATCCATGGCAACCCCTGGGCATCGCCCCGCCCGGCCCGGGTGCACCGGCAGAGCCAGGGACCCCCCCCGTTGGGGTGAACTGATGCCCATAGCGAGGTCAGAGAGGTCAGCGTGAAGTGCTCTCGAGCACCGTGCTGGGCCCGGGTCACCCCGGAGTGTCAGGAGCAATGCACGATGCTGTTTGCAATGCACGAAGCTGTTTGCAACGCGCGCAGCGATGCACGGTACGGTTTGAAGCACACAGAGCGATGCACGCTGCACAAACCCTTCCCCTGCCGTCAGACAGCTCTGCCCTGGCATTGCCCACTTTGTCCCCTCCGGTGTCACAGGGCAGCAAGGGTCTCAAATGCATCAAATGCATCAAACGGGAAACTCGTGCAGAAGGAGCCGCAGCTTTCAGAGCTGTGCGCACCTCTGCACTCCGAGCACAACAACCGCGGGGCTGCGCGGGCATTGCAAAGCCTCCCTTCGTGCACACGTACAGCACACAGGGCGCACGCACGATGCAGACACACGCACACGCTCCGCAGGGCTGCACGCACGGAACGCAAACACGGCACGGAACCACAGCTCCCAGCAGGCAGCGCCCGCGGAACAGACCGCCAGCAGAGGGCCCGCCCCCCCCCGCGACGCTGCCTTTCCATTGGTCAAAGAGCTGCCAATCGTCACGAGGACGGCGTCGGATTGGCCAGCTGGGAGAAGGGGTGGAGGGTGGGCTTCCTGTGGCCGCCTTTGCGCTGACCCCAGCATGGTGAGAGCGGGGTGGGGGGTGCAAGGCCGGGGGGGGGGGGGGTTGCATGGCTGCCCGGGGGAGGTGCATGAAGGGGAGGGAATGCTCAAAGGTGTGTGAACGGGCTGTCCCGAGGGGGTTACGTTGAGGGGGTTGCATGCTCAGGGTGCTCCGGTGTGGGTGAGTGCCTAGGGGTGTTGCTGGGTTCATGCTCCGGGGTGCATAGCCGAGCCTGTGCCGGGGGATGCACGGCCGGAGGTGTTGCATGGTGGGTGCATGGTCAGGGTGCATAGCCAAGGCTGTCCCGGGGAGTGCACTAGCAGGGGTTGAACATCCAAGTTGGGTCGAGGGGAGTCTGTGCTCAAGGGGTGCACGGCCAAAGGTGGGCTGCTCTGGGGGGCTGCATCTGGGGGATTGCATGCCCAGTATGCTCTAAAGTGACTGGTGCATGCCCAGGGCTGTACGCATGCCTGGGTTGTCCCACAGCCCCTTTGCTGCTGGGGGCTCCCCCGGCACGGAGGGGCTCCAGGCAGGGTTGTGGCAATGCAAACCCTGAACCATCCCCGTGCAGGCGGTGATGGGGGTGCAGGTGGTGGTGAGCCTGCTGGCAGCGAGCATCATGCAGAAGTTGGCCCCGCACTGCTCTTTCGCTCGCTGGCTGCTCTGCAATGGCAGGTATGCCCCCCCCCCAGCCCTTCATCCACAGGGTTTGGGGTAAACCCGGCCCCGCTGACTCCTGCTGCTGTGCAGCCTGCACCACTACAAGCACCCATCAGAAGAGGAGCTCCGTGCCTTGGCAGGGAAGCAGCGCCCCAAGACCAAGCGGGACAGGTCAGCACTGCAGACACCCAGTGGGGGTGGTGGGAGTGATGCCCAGTGTTGGGTTCTCCTTGAGCTGCCTGAGGGTACCAGGGGTCCCTGCTGTCAATGGGCTGAAGTTCAAGAAGGCTGAGTGCCAGTTCTGCACTTGGGTCACAACAACCCCCGTGCATCCCTACAAGGCAGAGCGATGGGAGGGAGCGATGGGGATGGGTCAGGTGGGACTTGGCGATCGTAGAGACCTTTTCCAACCTTCCTGATTTTATGATGAGGAGCTCCCAGACAGGGATGCACAACGCTGGGGGACGCGAGGCGCTCACCAGCTCCGTGCCCAGTTCCCCAAGCCCATCCCTTGCAGGAGGATGAATGGTGTGACAGATGACAAGCCGCTCTCAGTGCCCCGTGACATCGACCTGCACCTGGACACGTCCCCCATCACCGCTGTGGATGCTCTCGGTACCTCCCAGCGCCCTTCTCCCCCTGCACCCAGCCCCATTTGGTGACCCACAGTGGTGACATCTCCTCACGGCCCGCAGTGCTGCGCTATTTCCTGGAGTACCAATGGTTCGTGGACTTTGCCGTCTACGCCACTGCTGTGTATGTCTTCACCGAGGGCTACAGCTGCGTGGTGGAGCCGCAGAGGGAGATGAACCTCGGGGTGCTCTGGTGCCTGCTCACCGTCTTCTTCTCCATGTATCCTTGTGCCTGCTGCTGCTTTTTTTGCTCCTTTTCCTTTATTTTTTTTTTCTTTTGCAATGAAACGCCATTTGGGGTAGAAGATGAAAATTGATGGACTTACAAAGCTTTGCTGCTGAGCTGTGCCCAGCAAGAGCCTTCCCTTTGGGCCTAACGGCATGGATGGTGTGGGGGTCCCACTGGTGTGGGGGTTGTCCCTGCAGCCCCCCATTTCCTTGACAGCCCCCCCCTGCCTTCAGAAAGGTCTTCTTCATGGTGATGCGCCATTACTTCCGCTCAGAGGAGGGCGGCGAGCGCTCCGTCTGCCTCACCTTCGCCTTCTTCTTCGTCCTCCTGGCCATGGTGGTCCTGGTGGTCCGCGAGGACTATCTGGAGTTCGGCCTGGAGCCCGGTGGGTGCGGGGAGCCGGGGTGAGGTGGGCGGCCGTGGGCATCCACTGATGGCTGTGTGCTGCCCACAGGGCTGGACAGTGTCAGCAGCAACCTGGAGAGCATCCTGAAGCCGCGGGGGTGGGATTGGACGTGAGTTGATTTCAGGATGGGAAATGGCGGTTTATTTTTGGAGATTGCTTTGAAAACGGTGCTTTGTCCCTCTGTGACCCAAAGGACAGAGGGTCCCCCACAGCTCTGTGGGATTGGGGTCAAGCCGTTTCCCCGCCTTCCCTTGTTTTTCTGCAGGCTGCCCCTCGCCAAGCTGGCCTTCAAGCTGGGGCTGGTGGCCCTCTGCTCCTTCCTCGGTGCCTGCCTGACCTTCCCGGGGCTGCGCCTGGCCCAGACGCATCTCGACGCCCTCCGGATGGCAGCCGACAGACCTCTGGCCCAGTTGGGTGACACTGCGGTGTGGGGAGGGGGCATAGGAGCCGGGACACCCCTGGTTCTGCTGTGGTGGCAGAGAGTGAGGGGGGCCGGGAGAGGGAGGAGACGGGGACGCGGCTGTGCCTGATGTCTGCGCCACAGGGTTCTGCTCCATGTGAGTTTCCTGGCTCCGGTACTGGTGGTGGTGATGTGGATCAGGCCCATCTCACGGGACTTCCTGCTGCATGCGCCCATGGGCAAACAGACGGTGCAGATGTGAGTGGAGCACGGGGGGCAACGGCCATCCTCTGAGGGGAAACTGAGGCACGGGCGCACCTCGTCCCCATTCCTTCCCTGGGAGATTCCGGAGCGTGGGACCCCCCCAGCAACCCCGTCCTCTCCCCCCCACGCAGCCTGTCGGACTCAGCCTACAACACGGCGCGGCTCTGGGCCGTGGTGGGGCTGTGTGGGCTGCGCCTGGCGGCCACCCGTCCCCACCTGCAGGCTTACCTGTGCCTGGCTGAGCGCTGGGTGCAGCAGATGCGGAAGGAAGCGGGACGCATCGCCGCCGTGGAAATCCAGCGCAAGGTGCGTGCGGGGGGCCGGGCTGAGGGTTGGCTGTCAGCCACACCGCTGATGGCTGTCTGTGCACAGATCACGAGGATTTACTGCTACGTGCCCGTGGTCAGCCTGCAGTACCTGGGGCCCATCATCCTCACCCTGCACTGCGCGCTGCTGCTCAAGACGTTGGGTGAGTCACCGCCGGGCTCAGCTGCAGGGCTCAGGGCTGGAGACATGGGGACTGCCCCCCCCCCCCCCCCCCCGGCTACCGGCCCCTCTGCCCCACAGGGCACCACTCGTGGGGGCTGTACCCGGAGCCCCCTTCTGTCCCCATGGCGGTGGCCGCGACAGCTTCGCATCCTGGTGGTGAGGATGGAGAGGACGTGCGTGCGGCAGTGGAGCAGATCACGGGCGTGCTGGGCGGCATCCTCACCCCGCTCTTCTTCCGTGGACTCTTTGCCTTCCTCACCTGGTGGGTGGCCGCGTGCCAGGTCGTCACCAGCCTCTTCGGCCTCTACTTCCACCAGCACCTGGCCGTGTCCTGACTGGGGCAGCTGGGAGCCGTGCTCGTGTCCAATGCCTGTGGGGTGTTTGTCTTCGTCACCTCACTCCCACCTCGGTTGGTTTCCCTGCTTCCATGTGCCTTTGGGTCATGGGGATGCTCCTGCAGCCGGCTCTTGGCAGGATGGGTTTTATGCATCGGGGTGCAGCAGTGCATTGCCTCTCCCCTTCTGCCACCCATCACCGCTGTGCCTGTCCCCATTGCTCCGGCCCCATGCAGTGACATTAGAGCCAGGTTCCCACAGTGTGGTTTGCTGCTGCTGGCTCCAAACCGTTGCCCAAAGCTCTGCTGCCAGCAGGGATCCCAGCAGGGACTGTCACAGTGCGGTAGGTTTGGGGCAGCAGCCTCATTTCCTGGAACAGACTTTGGGGTTTGCTCTGCGTAGTTTGCCTCCCCTGGCTGAGTGTGTGTGTCTTTATAGGGTCTCTGCTCCTCCCAGCGAGGTCAGAGCTCTTGGGGTGGTCCCCTCTGCTTGGTGTGAAATCCTTCGGCCCAGCAGCTTTGACTGTTGGCTGTTTTAGAAATAAATAACCCAGAGCTCGTTTGATCATCCCAGTGCTGCTGCTTTGTGTTTTGCTGCCCCGAAGCCCCTCTTGGAAGTGCTCTGGCAGCAAGGGGTCAAGGCTTGTCCTGGGAACACAACCAGGCCAATATGGCTCTGCTCATCCCAGCGGGGTTAGGGGCTATGGGGTACACAGCCCTCCTGCAGCTCCAATGGGCTCCTGGAGTCAGCAGCACGGTGGGTGCTGGTCCAGCTGCATGTAAAAGGATTAGCAGGTCTGGGCTGCTCAGAGAAAGGAGAGGGGCTCTGATCCTATTTGATAGCCTTGTAATGGTCTTAATTCCCTCTTGCTAAGGGCCGAGATGAGAAAGCAGCTCTCTGCCCTGTGTTAACAGGGCTAATCCAGACAGCCTTCCTCCAGCAGTATCCAAACAGCAGAAAAATAAAGGGGAAATTCCCCTCTTGCAAAGGGATGGGAAAACCTGAGGCCGGAACAACACCCTGGATGAGCAGAAGGCAAAGAGAAATTGAGCTCCAGCAGCACTGTCACCAAGGAGCAGGGAAAGGTGCAAGGAGGGAGATTCCCCTAGGGCCGGGATGCAAAGAGGCTTGTCCCATTAAGAGCCAGCCCAACTGCCTTGATGGCTCATTTATCTAATTTTCCTGAAGCATGTGCAGGAAGCAGCCGGAGGCTGAGCTCAGGGAAGGCTGGCAGCAGGAGGAGGGTTGCTAAGGCCTGGGGTTGTGCTGCAGTCAGACATGCAGACAGTTCCTCCCCAGAGATCTGCCCAGACGTGACCCTCTCAGGCAGGGACAATGACTGATAGACTCGCCAAGAGCAGGAGACAGATCCACCAGCAATGAAATTGGGCCACATCAAATAAAATGAGGGAGCCCCCCATCTTTCTCTCCCTAGTATTATTTCCCTCCTTGTATCTTTGCTTTATTTGGGTGACGGTACAGACTGGGCTCTGCTCCACAAAGGGCTCTCAGCATAGAGGAGCAGCTGGGACCGAGCAGCTTTGTGCTGCAGAGGCTCTGCTGGCACCAGGATGCCCTGTTGTGACTGGGGTTGGCCTTGCATCACCCCTATTGCCATGGTGCACACCTACCTCCAGCTGCCAACGAGTTCCTGGAGGTCCTCCTTTGTGCCCCAGGGCAGGGAGGAAAGCAGCAAACCCTGCTCCCATCTCACCTGGGATCCCCTCGCTCCCACCCCAAGTGGGATCCCGTTGCCACCCTGAGCATTGCTGACCCCCAGTTCATTCTCTGCTCAGCAGCACAAACATGGATGGGGAAGCAAACCCCAAACCCCAATTAAGCAGAGGAGGAGATGTCAACCTTCACTTGCAGGATCGAAGCAGCAGCTGCAGGGAAGGTGGATGTGAGGGCTGTTGTTCAGCTCTGCCTCGGGCTTCCTGCAAGAATTGGCGCACATTTCGCAGCCTGTGGTGCCCAGTTTCCCCGGGGATGTAGCAGGGAGTGCAGAGGACTGCTATACAGGGCTGGATCCATCCCCACTGCCCAGCAAGGAGCAGAGACAGCAAAGCACCACCACCCTACAGCCACACGAGGCCTGAAAGGCAGCTGAAAGCACTGAAAACCCCAAGAGCTGAGCAGGACTGAGCAGAGCGGGGGGACCCCAACTTGGGGGAAGCCACCGGGCCATGGCTAAGCCGACAGTGCCACCTGCTGCCACTGCACACCCATCCCCATCCCACTCTGCAGTGCTGGGGATGGGCACCGCTGGGAGGAGAGCCACGATGCTTCGAAGCAGTTGCTGAGCTGCTCTTCCCCATCTTCTGTGGCATTCAGGTAGGAGCTGCGGGCACAGAGCTGTGGCAGAAGCACGAGGAGGACGTGCAGCCCCAGCCCTGACATCACCACATTCAGTCCATCAGTAAATCCACCCAACGTGCCACGCTTCTCTCTTGTGACAATGCGCAAAGTGCAACAGAAAGGGCCCTTCACAGCCTGCAAAGTCAATTAAATTTTTTATTAAATATACATCCTCTCTTGGCACAAATCTTAAAATATATAAACATTATATACCAAAGTGTCTTCACTGCAATAAAATAGAATTCCAGATCCAAGAAAAGCAGTCAGAAATCGACGCACGCACACACACCGATGGTGAGGACACGTCTGGACAAAAGGCAGTTAACAGTGTTTGTGTTAATATATGCATAGACCACACAGGCAGCAAGCAGTGCTGGGACACCCTGCATCCATCACACGGCGTGCAGAGCAGTGGGAAGCACCAGCCCTGCCATAGCAAAGGCTGTCGTGCAGCACAGCTCCAGACCTCCTCCTCTGCACCAGCCCAGGAGAAAAGGGCTGGATAATGCTCATCCTGTGCCTTTCAGTGACTTTATGCCCCTGCTATCCTTGCCTGCAGCATCAGCTCTCCCCACATTGCTTGCACAGAGCACAGCACTGCGTGGAGGTGCCCAAAGAGGAGCTGGTGAGCAGCAGCGCCTTGCAGTGAGCCAAGGAAAGGCGAGAGGCTGGGCAAGGAACACAAGAATCTTCCCCAAACCTTCTGCCCCATTACCTCACGCCTTTCCCTTCCTGCCCTGTGCAGAACTCTCCTTGCCTGTGAGCAGGACTGTCTCGGGGATCCCTACCAAAGCTCCAGTTTTGTCACTTTAGATGCATTTCACTGGACCTGATTTTCACGAAGTGCAAGTGCAGAACTAAAGGTGCAGAAGCAGGAAGAAAAGACGAGGAAAAAAAATAATAAAAGCACAGGTGAACGTTTGGCAGTAATGCATTCGAGAGAAGTAAGATTCATGGCTTGAAAATTAAAGCAAGGAATTGAACGTGGGGTAGTAAATTAGTTTTAAAGAAAAGAAGAACCGGAGGATATTCCTGTTAGGCTTTTCTCTCTCAGAGCTGAAGGAATGGATCTTGGCTGGCACCTCCCCTTCCCAATGTGTGCCCAGAGCTCCTCAGGCATTCATTCCGGGCAGCACAGAGACCTGGAACGTATCGCAATTCAAGCAAAGATTAAGAGAAGGGAAGAGAACACTCCGTTTCTCCTCTCGTACATTCAAACCAAGGAAAAAGAAAGAGCTATTCAAAACAGCCCAAAGCAGTGACACAGTTATTCTCTCGCCCAAGAAATAAAAGCACCAAAACAATTACAGACTGAACTCAGATCTCTCTCTGAATAAGCTCTCAGCCTGCAGAACTTGGAGAAATGTGTTTGGCTGACAGCTCACTGAATTAAAATCAGGTGTAGCTGCTAATGAAGGAACAACTTCCCTCAGCTCAGCACTTCCAAGCCAGGCTGTGCTTCAGGTCTCCATCCTCAGCTCAGCCCTCAGGCTCCAGCCAGGCTGCGAGGTGCCACAAACCCCCCCCTCCATAGGATTTCCATTCACCAACACTCCAGCTGCACACCCAGCACAGCAGGAGGTGCCCTGCCTCATAAGACAAGAACTGCAGCGTCTGCCCCAACCACCTACCACAGTGCAGAGCACAGGAGCCTGTCTGAGCTCGGAAGGCACAGCTCAGCATCCTCTGCTGTCACTACAGAAGTCATCTGTGCAAAGGACTGCGCTCTGAACCAGCAGCCTCCAAGCTGAGCAGAACTCAGTGCGGGTTGTATACATGGCGGGATATGCAAGCACACACCTACAACAGCCACTGCTTACACTCTTCATTGCTGGTCTGTGCCTCATTCCTGCTGAGATGCCCCAGCACTTCCTCACCAGGCCAAGCGAGACCGAAGCAAGAGCAGAACTAATTGGCTTCTCCATTGGAGAAAAGAAATCAGAGCTCTTGCAAAGGACTGAACGTTTCACCCAGTGAAGAAAACGGCCGATCGTCTTCCATTAGCAAGGGAGTAAAAAGACAGAGAACTCATGGCTATCATCTCTAACGACTCTTACGGCGACACCTAACATTTAGTTACAAGGTGAGATGGTGACTGCAGTCAAGTTTCACAACGGAAATCATCGCTGGTGGGCTCAGAGGCAGAAATCACTGAGGTTCACAGCCTGCCCATCCACAAGCATTACAGTCGGATCGATCCCCGTCTTCTGGCATCAACACACACACTAAACTGCAGGAGGCTGCCCGCCACGTCCACCAAGTGGAAGCACAAGTGCTCAGTTCCTAGGGAAATATTTGGCATTAGAAGCGAGTTATGCTCCGAAGAACAAGTGCAAAGACAAAAGAAAGGAAAAAGCTATTTCTACCAGTTGTGCAATTACCTCCATTCCCATTAATAAAGCTGTGACATGAGGGTCAAACTACAGTGACTAAAATATATACACCAGAGAAGGACAGCCTTTAGATTATGCCTTATTTTTTCTTTTATATGTTATCTCCCCTCTACATGGGCAGTATCAGCTGGGAAGGGATTTTTCATCTTGGCTTGTGGAATGGGATTCCCAGAGAACTCTAAAGCTCGCTGTGACCTCTTGCACTCCAAATTTAATACAGGAACAGAACATAAGACAAAGCCACCCTCAGATCTCCATTTCTCCGAAGCCTGACTTGAAATAGAAACAATGAAAGGTACTCTATCATTCATTTTCAAATTGCAACTGGAAATGATTGGCACTAGACATAAGTCCTGAGGAGCCCGTTCTCCTGAGGACGCGGTCCAGAGGAACTCAAGGACTGAAAGCAAGTGGGGTTAGGTGTGCATTAAGAACACAGCAGGCACCAAAGGACAGCAGCTGTTGGGAAGCAGGGCCACCAGACAAAACCAGCCTTTGGGAGCAGCTCAGCCTGCATCACGTGTGCATCTCTGAGACGTTTGTTCCTGCAACGTGCATAAAGCAGCAACAGTAATACTGAAGGACATAACTGCTGAAAATTTAAGTATGTAACAGTTTCTCTTCTTGCCTAGGGCACTACAGCCAAATCCCTTGGAGAACAGCTGCCTTTAAGACCGTGACGACAACGGAAGGGTTCTGACGGCCTGAAAGCACTGCTGCAGTTTGATCCAATCCAGTCTGTGATCCCAGGCACAGCCCCCATCAATGACACTGACAGCAAACATGAGAATTTGATTTACAGAACTGCTCAGAACTTTCCTCCCCTGCTGCCTACAGTCTTTGGTAATCTCAGGGGAACGCTGCACGCAAGGGAGATTTCATGCAACTCAACCCAGAAAGGAAAAACAACATCTCCAAACGGGCAGCTCTTCCAGCCAGAGCTCACACACAGCTTCCAGAAGAAAAGAAGTGACCCGGACCTGTGAAATCCTGCTGCGTCCTGTTTTACAGAACTCACAGGTCAGAGGAACGTGGAATTCCTGACAGATTAACTGGAATATTGCACTTGGCAGACTGCCTCCAGCAGTGCACAGTAAGAACCGCCTCCCAGGACCGTGCTGACTTCCCACATTCAGGAGTTCATTCCAACAGCACCGAGTCCCCTCTCTCTCTCTCATCCCCGCTCCTTCTGCCCAGAGAGCAGACGTGGAGCTCAGCAGCACTGTTGTTTGTTTGAGAGGCTCCACTCCCAGCATCAAAGGACAAAGCAGGAGGATGAGGCAGCTCCTGGAGAGGACACCGTTCTGCGGAGCGGCGGAAAGGATTTCGTTTAGGGGAGGGTTAGTTGCAGGTTGAGGTTTCAAAACAATGCGGAGGCTCATTAAAAGAAGAAAACCAAACAACAGCACAAAAGGAACAAACAAACAAACAAGAAAGGTAAGCTCTCAGCTGCGGGAGAGCACGTGCAGAGCGAGGGAACGCTAGCATTGCTCTTTCTACACGTGTCGTACGTTTCTCCAGCGAGGGCTGTGGGGATTAAGCTACTACCTTTCAACATTAGTGCTGTGCTGTAATTTACGGAGAAGGATCTGCGTCAGGTCAAAGGTTGTGAAGCTTATTCCCACTGCAATCGGACCTTTGACCCAATTCATGCTGAGTCCTTTGTACAAACCACGGATTAGTCCCTCTTCTCTTATAATCTCCTGCATGGTGAGAAGGATGGAGCTGTACGTGTGTCCCATCACCCCCGCCGTCTGCATTCGCCTGCGAACCACATCCAGGGGGTAAGATGCCGACTGGCCGATCAAACCTGCACAGGCACCGAACAAAAGCCGCTCCGGAGGGGATGGCTGCGATTTCCCACTGTGATCTGGGAAAGAGAAAGTAGCAGAGTGTGGAAAGCTGCTTGGCACAACCGTGTGACTGAGGTCAAGTGGGCCAAGAGCCAAAGAGAGGACTGAGGGCCAGGGCTCCCGGGATCTTGTTCCCAATTTGGACGTTAGCTGACTTGGGAAGTAACCGCGTCCCCTCTGCACTCGGGGTTTGCAGGAAGGCAAAAGATGGAAATGAATGCTGCTCTCCTGCAGCTCGCCCTCTTCAAAGTCTGGGGTTGGGGAAAGGGAGGCACAGGGCACCTTCCACGAGCACAGAACTTCACAATTGGCTTCAAGGCCAGGAAGAGGACTTGCACCATGGAATTCAAACACCTGAAATTGGCCCAAAACCTTCACCATTCCATTTTAAAGCCAAAAAAAACAAAGGATTCATTACCTGCATGCAGTTTCTTCAGTGTCTCATAGGTGAAAAAGCTAAGCCCAGCATACGGAATCACTCCAAGGATGGTTGGTGTAAATCCCCTATACAGTGTTTTCAATCCTTCCTCTCGGGATATTCGGATGAAGACATGAACAATATTGCTGTACCTAGCATGCAGACACAGGAAAACCAAATCTGCGCTAGTTAGTGCCTGCACATCCGGGTAATGTTTCCAATAGAGCTTTCTGAAGGATCAACAATTAATTAATTTGGTTCTGAGCTCATCAGACAGCTCAGAAAAGATTTCAGAAACCTATCTGCAAGTGGAGAAGCCAGTCCCCAGCTCTCCTCCAGCCCCACTGCAATATGCTGTCCTGTCTGTTCGGTCTCCCCAAGGCACTTTGCCTGACAAGCAAGCAGGTTTTTCTGGGGAGGTTTTTGTGCATCCATCTCCTTCCAGTCCCAGGACTAAGCAGGGCTCTGGGCATTTCATCAGTGCTCAGACCCACGCAGTAACAACGTTTATTACACCAAAGGCTCCGAGCAAGAAGTGACCCAGAAAATGAGAATAAAACCATCTGACCTTAAAAGAAAGCTCTGTGTTTGTTCGTGGTGGTGGTACTTGCTTTCATTAGGCACTTACATCTCCTTCGGCGTGACAGCCATTCGAGCACGGACCATATCCAAGGGGTAGGTTAACATGGCAGCCGTTGTGCCTGCCAGAGAGCCAGCAATGAATCGAGGAAAGGGTGTCAGCGCTCTAAAGTAAGGTGAGAGAAGAAACCAAACAGATCACCTGGAGATGGCAATGCGGGGTGGCTTTTCAGCAGGACTCTACCAGCTACTGAATCCCTTCCCTGTCTGCGTACTTCAGAGAGCTGGCTGGGTACGGGTTGGAGCAGCTGTGGTTTGCCACAGCAATTCCAAACTGAGGTCTCAGAGGACACTGAGGACAGCAACGCCTGACCTGGGCTGTCTCAGACACTGCGTGCCCAAGAGCAAGAGGCTCGGGCTGCACGCATGTAGGAAGGGCTCAGCTAGCAGCAGAAGGCTGGGCCTTGTTGCTTCTCCTGCAAAGAAACGCTCTTTGCTTTGTCTGCCCACTCTCAGCATAGGGAAGCATTAACTCAACATCTAGGCCACTTCTTGCTCACGCCTCTAGAAAACAGAGTCCACCTCTGTGCAGGACTACAGACCCAGCCCACTGCTCAGCCCCCTCTCAGCACACTGCTCTGCAAAGCCATTGCAAGAGGGGCTGGCACAACCCTGCACCGAGAGCTTTCAGCCCAGCAGGCCTGCAGAAAGCAGAGAATCGTGCTCCCTCCCTGCAACCCACAAAACACCCCATCCTCCTCCGCAAGGATCAAAGCCACGCTGCATCTTACTTTCCCTGGAAGCCGTAGTAGCTCCCCAGGAGCTGCTTGTACTCCTCGTGTGCACAGAACTGAATGGCAGCATAAGGGATCACGCGCACCATGGTGGCCGAGTTCCCCCGCCAGAGGCTCCAGAAGCCCTCGTTGAGGTAGGTGTGATAAATCAGCCTGTAGGCTTCCTGCAGGCAACAGAGCAAAGGTCAGACGGGACATCATGATAAGAGGAGTCCAAACAATAGAAGGGGAAAAGGTGGCCCTATAGCTTAACCCCTCCAAAGCCTCCCTGCCCCCTACCCCAGTGAGCCGATGTCAGCTGTTACAGCCTGGCTCCAAAATGAGACAACTGAAACCTCTTCTCTAGGGAGACTGATTCACATACGTTAGAGCAAAAACAGCAGGAGCTGGGAAAACAGAGCTTTACATCTTTGTTTGCTCTCTGAGGGGAAGGCACAGAGCTGGACTGATGTTTTTTACAACCCAAATTAATCTTCTTAGTATAAGACAGAAGCATTTGGATTATACATATTAGCACAGCACGCACGGAATAGCTGTAATGCACATGCAGGAGAACATCCAGCATGCCACGAGAGGGATCAGCATCCACATTCACATTTCCTATGCATCCTGAAACAGCTCCGGGGGGAAAGAAGCAACCACAGGAAGAAAAGGGAAAAGCTCAGTCACATCTCCTGCCACATCACAGGTAGGACCTACAGAATGAGGATTGGGTCCCCTCCATGCCTGGCAAGGGGCAAAAACATCAGCAAGGTGCTATCAATACTATTTCCAATCCTTCCCTCTGTGCTCTTTCACTACGAGTGCTGCTCACGAAACCCAGGTAAGCCACAAACAAACAAAAGGTGACATTACTACCATTACTCAAACATTTTGGAGAACAGGAGACAGGCACATCACCTCACCTTGGCAGAAAATCTTTTTGAAGACACTAGAAAGAAAAAGCGAGCGTTAGGTCTCAGTACACTTAGATGGATCAGAGAAACCACAGCTGCATTTTAGCTGAGAAACACGAGTAAAAGCAGAAGAATTAATGCAAGAAACAAAAAAATGGTGATTCTCTGTAAGCAACAAAGGCTGCCCCAAGGTGAGCGCTCACCAGCAGCAGAGCAGGAGTTCATTTCTCCAAATGCTGTTGCAAAATCGCTCCATTTGTCACTTCTTAATTTAAAGGGCTAAAAAAAGCAAATCACAACAGCAATTAAAGAGGGGCAGGAGCCAAGCATGGATTTGAGCAGCACATTTGCACACACAGGTTGCAGCCTAATGCCAAACTGCCGCCCGGCGCAGCGCTGTTAGCGGAGCTCCACGCTACGATGGTTTCATCCTCACAAAACTCACACAAACACTCTGCTTCTTTTCTTGCATCCATTCAAATTGACAGCATCTCTTTAAGTATGTAACACGGGAGGCCTGGGGAAGCCAGCTTTATTTGGCAGGCAGCAGCCCTGCTTTGTAACATCCCTGCAGCAGGAAGGAAACCCAGGCGAAAACCCGGACAGCAACGCTAATGAAACGTGGTTCCAATTAAGTCTCTGTTGCAGTTTCTCTCAAACTCCTTTGAGACTTGTAACCTCTCAAGTGTGTCAAACAATCACATGCAAATACATTTTCACTGCGTTGCTCCTTTATGTAATTCAAAGCTTCTTTTTTTTTTGCCTCTTTTTTTTTAATAACTAAAACCGCTCCAATAACCGCTCCAAGCTGACTCTGCAATGGAAAAGAAACCTCTTCCCCACGCCCATGGGAATTCAGTCCTCGGATCAAAGGACAGCCTCCCACATTTACATGACCCCCAGATGCTTTGCCTGCTCACAGGAAGGGAACGGGGCCGTGGTGGAAGCCTCCAGCACAGCAAGAGAGCGGGACACCCATTGGATAAGAAATTGGGCAGAACGGGCAGCTTTTAGTTATATCCTCTGCAGCACGTTTAATGGGCCAAACCAAACAGGCCCCGCACAACACGCAGGGCTGGATGTGTTAATTGTGATTTATACGGACAGCTGATGACTCATCCCAGTTCGGCAGCTCCCATCTCACCTCTGATCCTGACATCCCAACCTCAGATGAACCGCAGTGCTCATTCTGCTGGGAAAGCACAGCACGTCCCCAGTGCTCACAGACGCAGCCCAGGCTGAGCTCCCTGCAGCCTCACCTCCCTCATCTATATCCCTGCCACGCCAAGATTGGAACTCACGTCAAATGAAAGTCAATTTGAAATTAAATCTCGTCCAGGGATTACAGTAAACCTGCCCAATTCATTTAATCTGGGATGTCAACTGGATTTAAAACTCTCGGCCTCACCAAATGTTTATTCTACCAACTGGCTGTGCCCTTCCCATCGGGGCAATGAACACAGCTGGAGGCTCTCATGCTTAAATGGGGGAACTGGGAGGAGCCCATGGTGGGGCTGGACCCCAAACCCCACTCCATGTACAAGCTGCTTCTATTCCAATTAGCTGCGTGTCATCATCGGTTACACACTAAGTTGAAGAGTTCCAAAAAGCATTTTGCAATACAAAGCTAGGTATGCCAGCTTCACTGCTTCCTGTAGACACTTTTCATAATCAGTCTCGACTCCAGCCACATCTGGCTGCAATAAAACACAACTTATTAGAAAATGCTGCACATGTGAGCAGGCACTGCCTGGCCTCCAGCAAGCAGCTCCATCACCTCCTCCCGTTTCTGCTACCTAACCTCACTCCCTTTCCCTTCACTTTGTTTCTCCAAATTGAAGCACAGAAATCTGAAGTGCTATCACTCATCCCCTCGAATGCAGCTCTTCCACTGCCCAGCTGCTCTGCACCGTCCCTTATAGCATGGAACTCACAAGCTGCAGCCAACTGTCCCCAGCCAGCAGCGCATGCAGCACACTGCACTGAAATAGCAAAGCTCTTGCTGACTACCACGAGACCTGGACCCAGACCGTCCAGATGAACAGCTGACTGACATCTGCAATAATCCCACCAAAAACCAAACAATAGGTTTTCAGACTCGATGCGCTGTGGCTTTGTGGCACTGTCACTGCTCTGTCACATCCTACCCACTCCTTTCAGGTTGGGGGACATTCTGGCTGGATACGTTTGGAGCTGGTTTGGTTTCTGGTAGCAATAATGTCAGAGTAGATTGCAAAAGCCAGCAGGACTTACCCTGAAACATGATTTTTGTCCTATCCAGTGGAGCTACTGCAGTTTTGGCAACAGCACCAGCCAGTGCACCGGACATCAGGGAGTTAAGCACTTTCTTCTGCTCCTGAATACCCTGGAACAAAGCACTGCTCAGTGTGACAGTTAATCCTGAAGAGGAGTTGTAATATTTTACCTTTGCTACAGCATTTCCTCCCACCCAGGGACGTGGATGAACCAAACTCAGGTGTGAGCATCCCCTTTATCCTGCAATCTGTCCCATTAGCAAACATAAGCTCCACAATACAGCAACCCAATCACACACTCACATTTCAGTGCAGAATCTCAATGCTGCATCACTCTAAATTGTTTTGTCAGGTTGTTTGCAAGGACTTCTCTGTCCCTTTCAGCCCCATGTAGAAACGTTCCCTACCTGCTAACGTAATAAGAATGCTTTTGATTCTCTTGAGACAGCTAAAAATCAGTGTGAGTGTTTTGGAAATGTGAACATTCCCTTCGAAACAGGGAATAAAATGTAAATTCCAAGCGCAATAAATTCCTGGCCAAATCACCACGAGCAAAGATTAGACGTGTCTGCAAAACACAAAGTTCCAAGGTTCTCTCTCACGTGTGCTGCATTTCCCCTACTGAGATTTCTACAGGCCATGTCACTGCTTATGACTGAACCAGGCACAAAGGTGCATTGCTCTCTTGCCCTTGCACCAACACACAAACCCACTTTGTCCCCAGGATCCCAGGAATAAAGCACGGCAGGCTTCCTGCTATGATAAATGGAATGGAAGAGTTTCTGTTATTGACATTCCTGCCACAGCTCATATTTATAAAGCAGCTATCTTCTTGTAACACATGGGCAGAAAGCGAGTAAATGACTTGAAATCTAACACCGTGAAGGTTATGGGCTGAGAGACAAGTCAAGTCGAGGCTTAAGAATGTTAACTTCTGATATGCTTTGTGTTTTCGTGGAGGAGTTAACGCCTTTCCCCTCCCAACCAGCACGTTTCCCAGCTAAAACATTAATTTCTTATTACAAAAACACACAGAGGGGAAAATGGAAGGGAATCAATCCCTGCTGATCCGGTGCCACGCGCACAGGCAGCACTGTGAGAACTTCAGACCGAGTTTTGGCTCTGTTCCTCCAGCAAAGTCATTCCACGCAAGCAGAAACCCTGAGCTAAACCAGAGCAAGGTTCAGCAGCACCTTCCCCTCTGGTTTTCCTAACGGGAGTCCGTGACAGCAGCAAGAGCACTGAGAGCACTGAGAGCAGCCCTCCTGGCTCTGCTCCCAGCTCTGCCAGCTCCGATGTAATAAGACATAACCCTGAACGAGGAGCACAGCCCTGCCTGCCCGTCAGCCCAAGGGCTGGAGCTGCTCAGCCATCCTCAAAGTGCAGTTACACATTACATGGCTTGGATGTCCCAAATCCCACGGAGATGCCCCTCCTGCAATCATTCAGCTCTTGGTTCACCCCACGGCACACTGCCCCCAAGCTCTGGCTCGTACCTCTGCTGGAAGATGAGCTGATGCAGTTGGCTCCACATCCTGCCCTTTGAAATCCACTTGACCTTCTCTCACACCATTACCCATACCAGTTGCACTTCCAAGTGGGCAGAAGGGCTCCGGCTCCTGAATGGAAAACAAGAACAAAATAAGCGTTAGCATCAGTGGTAGCAAATACTCAAGTCATAAAATAGCTGGAAGGGAAGGGAAGGGCCAGCTCCAACCCCAAGCTTCCAGGAGTCCATCCTTGGAGATGCAAGTGTGTGTACAACAGGGATGGGGCAGGGGGAATGCTCTGGTGCTACCTAGAACTGTGTTGTTGACCATATTCATTCTTTTCTCTCCCAAGGAACTCAGATGCAAGGTCCAAAACCAAATGCATGGTTTCTAAGGGTGAAGCAATCGACCCCGTTCTGTTCTCTTCCATTGCTTACAGCGAACATTCAGGTTGCCACTCATTTCAATTGCTCTGCATCACTCAGATACTAGAAAAGACGTACAGAAATTTAAAACCCAGTTCTGGAAAATGGAAATAAATATCCCTAGCAGTACATCCCCAAAGGCACTGGGGGTTATTCTAAGGGACAGACAGCTCCAGTGCCCCACACGTGCCCTCAGTGCCACACGGATGACATTACAGCAGCACACTGAGCACAGCACATTGCTGGCTGCAGGGCTCCCTTCCTGCACAGCTGCAGTGAAAGATGGCCCTCCGAGCTCAGCACTGCTTCACAGATGGGGTGTAGCTACAAAGATCTGCTCTCTGAGCAACAAGATTGCTCCAACAGCCATTTTTCCATAGTATGAGCTTCCATTCGAGGAATGTGAGCTTGGGAAACCTGGATTCCCCAGCTGCTCCTCGGCATCCTGCAGCAAGTTGCTTCATCTCTGCCCCATCCCATACCTGGGAAACCCGAGGCACAGCTTACTGCAAAATGCCACCTTTTATTTCTCCTCCTTTTTAACAATCTCTAGCCATTAAATGCTTGTCAGCACCTTTCAGACTTGCTGATCTGTTGTTTTTTTTTTCTTCCCCTTGCATTGCTCTCATAAATTAGTGCCAGACTTCACTCTCAAAACCCCCTTGGCTGCAGCAGAGATGTTAACACAGAGCCAGAGAAGGCTCAGCCTTGGCTGTAGTGGTGCATGACCAATTTGTGGCGGTGGAGCTGCATGCAGCCCACACTCACGCTGTCCTTCACACTGACACCATTTGCAGGAGCTCCGTGCAGACACCGCGTGCTCACAGCTCCTGGGGGTGTCTTCCAAAAGAGGAGCTCAAATAACTGCTCAAATAACTCCACTCTGCAATGCAAGAAAGCCCAAAGCACGACCCCAGCAGCAGCAACGTTGGCACTTGGGAAGTTCTGTTGTGGAGGTCTGGTCCCATCAGACCATGTGCACAGACATCCCCATATGGTGGAGGTGGTTCCTCATGGAGTTGTTCTGACGACTGCAGCCTGCTGATTGTTTCTAATTACTACCTGCCATTAGCTCCTTCTCGTCTGACGGAGCTGGAACTGCAAAGCAGCGCCCTTCAGCAGAGCAGGGAGAGCTCCTGGGCTGATATCCCCAGGAGAAATGTAGGTCACAATATCAGATTGATCTCTACCAAAAATAAACCCACCGAAATAGAACTCGTGCTGAAGAGCTTCGGAATGCGACGTGCAACTGCTTTAAAACAGGACTCTGAAGGATGATTGAGAAAGATGACTGAAAGGAAACCTCTAATCCTAAACTGCTATTATTAAGCTTAGATCTATTTTGGAAGATGCACACATGTGAAAGCGATCTCTGTTTGCTCAACAATCTTGTCTTTGATGCTATTCAGAGCTGTTTTCCCCTCTACTTTCAGTGCCTCGTGCCCTGATCCTACAGCACCTGTCCACATATATGCAAGCCCTACACTTGTGGAGCCTTAAAGGCAAAAGCAGCATCTATTCCTTGCAGTCCCATTTGCTCCCGGCAAAGCAACGCAGCAGTGCCTTGTTTTGGAGGTGGGTTGGATTCTGACTTCTGGGAGTTACCAAGTTCTGTGTTGTTACAAGTGATGACACACAGCACAGACAGAAAATAAAGCTTCGCTTTTCAGTTTCAGCCCAAGTTTGTAGGGCTCAGCCATTAGGAAGCAGCCATTATCTGGCATACATACACACACACGTACACAGATGAGCATCAGTCTCTTTATTAAGCAATCCACAGAAACTCAACACGGAGCAGCTGGACATGCTTTCAGCCCTCACTCTCCATCCAGCCCTCACACATTTATCGCTCACGTTTCCAAAGCCACGGGGAACAAGAAGAAAAAAAGCAAGGCTGCAGCTGAGATTTGCTTTTTGTAACACATTGCTGCGTTATTTCTGCGGCTGTTACACAAACCCTCACTGCAGATCCACTGAGGACCCCTCAGCAGAGCCGCCCCGTCCCCTCGCAGGGTGGATCATCAGAAAGGAGAACTGCTGAACAGGAGTTCAAAAGTTAAAGAGGTTTAATGAGTAACACCCGCAGCGCTGTTACAGCAGAGCCCACGGCCAGCACCCAGCACAGCAATCAGAGCACGGCGAAGATTCTTCATCGCCAAAGAAAAGGCTCAGAGATTGGTATCCATTCCCATATTTCACAATTAAGCCTTATTTAGAAGTTTGGTTTGACATCAGTCCAGCCCATAGGAAGGCTGGGGCTGGCACTAATGGCACAGCTGGCACAGGAGGGAATCCTGCTGCCCACCCCACCGACAGCCCAGTGCTGCCATTCTGCCACACCTGAACAGCCCTGTTTACAGCAAAGCACCTTCACCACCTTCAGCCCCAGACATTGCAGCTTCACATCGCAACGCAGCCAGAAAGCAGCAAAGCCTGGCACCCGGCCCAGAGACACATCAGCACCAAAATCCACATTTGTCTGATGCTCCTGATAGAATCCCAACCTGTCAGAAAGCACAACTGCTCCCACATGCCATCCAGCCAGCAGGAATACAGCAAAGCAAGCAGCCACCACCAGCAGCACCCATTGCCAACAGAGCTGCTCTCTGGGATGCGCCCACTGCTCCCCCACTGCCCTGCTATGGGACGCCCAGCTCCCCATAAATCAAAGCCCCACTGGGTTCCATGCAGGTGAAGTCACCCGCACACGACTCCATTCGGACCCATCAGCTTCCTTCATTAATTAGCAGCTACCCACTTCCGGATTTTTCTTTTTCCTTTTTCTTTTTTCCTTTATTGCACCATTTACGTCTCCGCATCACCAATAAAAGCATAGAGTTCAAGTAGGGAAAAAAAGAAAGCTCAGAGAGCTCCGGCAAAAACCCTCACCCGCTTTCCTAGGCAGGCTGGAGTGAAGCAGTGCCCCGGGAAGCTGCTGCATTAGGTTCCCTTCAGTTGTTAAACTGAGCAATTGAGGCTGACAGAGGCAGAGCTGCACCGCAATCACCGCCGCCTTAAATTCGCCCTTGGAGCAAAAGCATCTCAGAAAAATCACAGGAGGAGGGGGATGAACTCCGCTGGGCGATCCCCCGAGGTCCCTCATTGCCTTCCAGTTTGATTAAGCCATTAAAAATCAAACCCAGCGATGCCCTGCAGGCTCAGCTCCCGTCAGTCACATTCATCTTCCGGGTGCTTTCAGATCCGATCCCAAAACACGAGCTAGGAGCAGCCCGTTGTGTTTTCCCTTTAAAAGTCTGTACAGAAGCTGTCAGCACAATTTGGAAGACCCGCTGACAACCTAATTAGAAGACTCACTAAATGATGGTACCTGGAATCATTTAGTTTTTTTGGGGGGGCTTCTTTGCAAAGAACAAAATAAATGCCTCTCCTGCTTCCATCCCCCAGCCACAACTCAGATAAATGGATGGAGGAGAAGGATCCAAACTCTTTGTTGGTTTTCAGTTACCTGCCTGCTGCAGGGAACACCTCAGCTGTGCCTTCCACAGCCAAGAGCTGAAGAGCTGTTTGTATCTGCAAGACAACTTTGTCTGAAGGGGAACAAAGCACCTGAAGGGGATGGAATGGCAGAGAGCTGCTGAGTCCGAGTTTGTCACAGACCTCCTCCTTCAGAGGCAGAAAGCAGAAAACAGCAAAACAGGCACAGACAGCCCTGAGGGACGACCCCAGCACGGCCAAAGCCTTCCAGTTCAAGCACAGATCGGTGGAAACATGAACAACCCCTGGTCAAACAGGAGCGATCTTTGCCCAGAACCATTTCAACAAAACAACCAATCATTATCATCTCCTTGCTAAAATCCCACTGCGAAAAAAAGAACAAACTCAAAGTCTAAGAAGTAGCCACAGGTGGGTACCATTTCCCACAGTGCTGCTGCAGGCCCTGCTTGCACACAGTGTGAGCACCTGAGAGCTCAGTGCAGTCCTGCAGCCCAGCAGCACCAACCCACCCACAGCACAGACACAGCGAGGAGGAGCAAATCTGATGCCTCTCTGGAGAGTAAAGATCACCACCACTCACCTACGTTGTCAGCTGGAGCAAGCTGCTCACGTTGCAGTTCAGCTTTCCATACAAGAAGTCATCTTCTTTCATAAGACAGCAGGAATATCTCTGTGTCACTCCTGGTGAAAGAACACTGCAGTGGCAACCAGTGGCATCGGTATAAACCTCAATGCAGCTTCATACGGTTGGGAGCAAAGTCACCAGCAGAAAGTTATTTCTGGTTCCTGAGCTTCTTCCTAAGAGGAAACCTGTCTGACCTGTATCGAACCCATCTGCTCCACCAAGTGAGCACACTCACAGCTGCACTGCTGCTCATCTTACATTCCAGGTGACCTCTGCACAAAACACACCCTGGCACACGTTCTGCTGGGACTGCCTGACTCAATGCACAAACTGCAGCTGCAGGTCAACAAAAAGCAACGGCTGCAGCTCCTGGCTCATCCCACGGCGCTGTCAAGGGCTGAAAGTCCTCTGCCAGAAACTGAAGCAGCCACTGGGGCCGGAAAGCTCCTGAAATGCAACAGCCTGGACAGACCCCAGCCCCATACACAGCTGCTCTCTTTGAGACAACATTCACAGCTTCCTACGCAATAACCAGGGAAACAAAACCAACTGCTGAGAGCCCATGGCTCTGCTGGAGTGGGAAGATGCTCAGAATGCAGCCCTGGGGTTTGGGACACTCAAATATCCCATTATTTCACCCAGAGGAGGTTGGTGTCCCTGCATCAGCCTGCTGGTACCCCTGCCTGCTCCCACCAGCACCTCTCTGCTCCTGAACACACACAGCCTTTTCCAAACTGGAGCCACTTGGAAACCAGAACGCTTTCAGAACACTCCGAGTGCATCACAGCACATAAAAAAAAGCATGGTAAAAAAGCACAATGTCCACAAACCATTCTCCAATCAATGACCGGAGCCAAGTGACAGCACGCTCCAAACCCTGTGTGTGCAATTAGCTCAATGAGCCGCCAGCAGGAAGGTGGCAGTCAGCAAACAGCCATCCCGGACCCCTCCGAACGCCCGGCCAGGGGCACCGAGAGGGCAGCAGAGAGAACAGAACGGCACTCAGCAACTCTGCACGAGCACTTGCAGAGCTCACCGTGCGTCTTAAACACAACATGAGACACTTCTTCCATTTGGACGTTGGAAGGTAAAGAGGAAAAGCCAGCCCTGCACTGTAAGTTTGGGCTCAGGGTGGAGAGAGATAAAAGCAGAACTTGGAAAGAGACCTCCGTGTTTAACGCCCTCCGCGTCCCCCGGGTGTCCGCACAGCGCAGCAACGCACGCTCGCGTCGTCCTCACGTCCAACTTAGGAAACAGAACGAGCACAGTTTGCATCAAAGCGCGCATCGGGAGATTGAGAGCGGCTTTGAGCCGGAGATGCGGGATGGAACGGAAAGGAGCGGGGGGACCGGAGCGGCACGGGGGGACGGGTGGGGACGGCGAGGGACGGGCGGGCAGGGAACGGCGGGGAGCGCAGGGGAAGGGATGGGGAGGAACGGGTGACGGAGGTGGGCGAGGACAGAGAGCACAGGGACGGGAAGGGGAGCGCAGAACGGGCGGGGATCGGCGGGGACAGACGGCAACGGCCGAGCAGAGGGACACGCAGGGTTCAGGGCCGGCCCGCAGCCCGCCGCTCCCCACCGAACCGGGCCGAGCTGCGCCGTCCCTGCGCGGCCCCCCCCCCCCCCGCGCGGCCGAGGGGCGAACGGAGCGCTGACCCCGCGCGAGGCCGCGGCGATGTCACCCGCCTCCGTGAGCGTCCGCCGGGCCCTCGGACCCGACGCGACGCCGATGTTCTCCCGGAGCCGCGCCGCACCCAGCGGCCCGCACTCACCGGCTCGGCTCCGCTCCGCTCGGCGCCGCCGCACCGCCGTCGCCTCCCGGCCGCCAGGCCTCCCCCTCCCCCGCAGCGCCCGCGAAGGCGGGGATTTCGGTGTAGGACGACCAATCGCAGCCTCGGAGTGAGGGGCGCGGGCGGTGCCGCGCGCGTTGAGTGGCCGAGCGGCGGCAGAGGGGCGGGAGCGGCAGCCAATGAGCGGCGGGAGGGGGCGGGCTGCGTCGGAGCGCCTGGGAGAGGCGGGGTGCGCCAGGCGCTGCGCGGCGATGGAACGCGCAGATCCCGCGCACGATGCGCGCAGGACGCCGCGCAGCGCTGCTGGGACCCCGCGGGCTGTGCGACGGCCCTGAGCCGCGTCCCGCGTGGCGGGTACCGTGCGCAGCCCCCGTGTCGCACATGGCAGCGCGCCGCGTGTCACGCTCGGTTGTAGCGACCTCTGGTGCAGCGCGCGGCGCTCCGTCCGGGCGTCCTCGGGTGCAGCAGCTCATAGACGGCTCATAAACGGCCCATACGCCGCCCACGTGCCCCCGTGGCAGCATGCCACACTCGGCCTGCAGCCGTGACTCCGCAGGGCTTTGCCCCACAGCCCTTTCACCCCGATCTGTCCCTTCCCAATGCCCCAGTTGAGGCTAAAATAGATGGAAAACAAAGATCAGCCTTCCCATTTCTATGGAACCCCACGTTTGATTTGCTCACAGTGCTTCTCACCCATCGCAGGCCTGGAGCAGGGCTGGGCGAGACGCTGCTCAGCACCATCAGTCCCAACACGGGGCACTCAGGACCTTGGGGTCTCCTCTGCAGACCTTCCTCCTGCTCTGCCCCATGGCAGTGGGGCCCCTTCAGCAGAATATCAGGGCTACAGGGGCAGGGAACACACAGACACACCACACTTAGCACAACAGGGAGAGGGGAGAGCCAGGCAGCCTCTCCTACAAACGTGGGGTTAGTTAGCATTCGTGGCCTCTGAAGAACCTGCCTCTGCTGCCTGCTGATAGCGCAGAGCTGCAGCAGGGCTTACTTACAAACTCAGCACTGAGGCGTTCCTGCCATCTTTCTTTTCCCATCTCCAAGTGGCTCCATGAAGAACCAACCACCCTTGCAATTTTTTTAAGTGTTTCGTGGAATCGACACTTCTATGAGAAGTATCACACTAGAAAACATTCACTCACATACAGCAGCAGTGCACAGGAAGGTCCTATCAGCAGCCAGCACAGCACAGTGAGTCACAGGAACCACTGGCTGGAGGCACAAAGGCCTTCAGCAGTGACTGGGGAAGCTTTCTGGATGCTTCACCTCTGTAATGCTCCAAAGTCCACGGCTGTTTTCAGACCAAGAGGTGCTCAGCCTCTTCGTTACAATTACAGCTCTCAGGATTCTGGAAAGCACTGCTCTGCTAAGAGAGAACCAAAGTGTGGGCTGCCCAGCACAGCTTCCTACTGTGTGCCACCACTGCCGGATTGTTCCTGCTTTAACATCACCATCCTCACCCCCAGTCCCTGACTTGCTCATCTCACTGGAGCAGAACAGGGTTTTTCCTCCTGGAAGCAAATAGCAATGTCCTAAAGCATGTTGTTTTAGGCCATACTATTCAGAATCCTCATTTGATTTTGTTAAAATGTTACGTTGGCTGAAAATCTAAAACAAAGAAGCAACACAGAATATGGTCAGCAGTAAAATAAGTTAGTAGAAGAACAGCACAACAGGACAGAACACATTCACGAATTATGGGATTCCTCCTCATCCATCCCATTAGCAGAGCAGGCTGCTGGCTTCCATCAGCACAGGGCAGACAAAACAACCAGAGCAAGTTGCCATAGCACACATCAGTATCCTCCTTGGCTCTTACTGCAGAGCACATGGGAACAGCTCTCTCCTGTACACAAGTAACACACATAATGTGGGGGGGAAGCAGATCATCTTCAGGCGCTACATGATTCAAGGAATGATTACTATACAGAGCTGATTTGCAGCCTGTGAATGCACAAAGCCATTCCAGCTGTATCTCCCCCCCAAAAAAACTTCACTGCAGCCTCACAAGCCAGGCATTTGCTTCAGATATTCCAGTCCGGTTGTAACAGCAAATTAATCCATGCCACTTTGTTTCCCCCCTTAGACTTCATGTACATAAGATGCCTTTAAGCTGTGTTGCTCAGGAGATGGATGATTCACTGTGCCAGGCTCCCCTTCTGGCCTGTCCACAGCTCTCTGAGCTCCACTTTGCAGCCCAGGTCTCGCAGTGCAGCTTTGGCCACATCATCGCAGTCCTTGTGCGTCGCACGAGCTTCTGTTATCAGGTCCTCAGCTCCCATCTCTAAGATGGGCTGAGAATAGTCTCGGCTCCGGGAAACCAGGTTGCGGATCAGCATGCAGGCCTGTTTCTGAGAGAGGTAAATGGGAGAGATTAGCATCTGGGCAAGCAAATGTGAGATGTTACAGACAGCAACAAACTGTTTTCTAGAAGTACCAAACTCATAGAAAAAGTACGGTTGCTGTTTTACAATGTTTATAAAAGACCACCAGTAAGAAAGTTGCTGATGTTCCAACAGCACTCAGACAACACCAAGTACTTCTAACATAATACTAAGACATAATGTTTCTTTGACAATGGACCCACCTTTCCACTCCCATGTATGCCTTTTCCTGTCATGTCCCTGCAGAAGCTTGAGCTGCTCTTTCACAGTATTTCCTACAGGGTGGCTCTGACAAAGCCTCCCTTTCCCTGCTCTTTTCGGGGGCAACAGAAGTCATGCCTTCAGTTGAAGCACGGCGTTCTGCAGCCACCTGAATCTTAATTGACGTGGATTTGAAACTCAAACTAAGCTTTGCTCTGATCACATCAGGATGGCAGGTCTAGTTGTACCATTTATATGCAGGACCCCCTATCTCCTAAGCAGCTCAACACTTTGTAGCTGTCGCCAATGAAGCAGTGAACACAAACAACACCAATCTTGACTGAATGATCAAGAGGCAAATACCTGTACAGCCACTTCTCGTGGGTGTGCTTTCATAGCCTGAAGAGCTGCCAGTGCCCCTCCACCTTCCATGATGACGTTACAGTTCTCAGGTTTGCGCAGCGCCAACACGCACAGTGCTGCACAACCCTGCTCACAGATCTACAAGACAAAGAGCAAGCACTCACTGCCTAGAAATGCTGCTTTGACAAAAGAACATTTCAAAGAGTCCAGAGTTCTGTTTTCCTGCCTGGGGACTTGTTTAATAAATAATACTATTCATAATAGCAATCTTTAGTTTCTTCCTGAAACATCGTGCTTCTCTGAGATGTAAAGCGAGTTTCATATGGTAATTTACAACAGATTTGACATAACTTCAGTAAGGGCTGATCTGCAGACCTGGAGGTATAAAACACTGTATCTACTCTGATACCAGTCTGATTCATGGATGAGAAAAATGTACAGCACAGTCGATATGAGCCTTTACATTTACACAGATACATGCCAAAGCATGCACTTACCCACTCCATACCACAGGTATGTTAAAGGGTCAGTGCATTGTTCAGGTTACAAAAGTGCAATCATTTCACATGCATACATAGGGAGCATCTGCTCTCAGCAGAGCTGTTTGCCACAAGTCAGAGCAAAGCTATGGATTGCTATATAAATGACATAATGATATATATATATATATATATATGACATGATATAATGACAAGACCCCTGCATTACACAGCCCAAAGCCCTCTGCTCCCAGCCTCTGTGGGAAACCATCATCAAGCAATTAGCTGCATACCTGAGGGTTGGCAAGGTGATGGCTTATGGCGAGCACAATCAGGTCGGTTCCACCAGCAGTAACTATGGCATCTTTCACATCGTCATTTCCTGCAATGGCTCGGATGGCACTCAGCACCTGCTTCACCACATCCTGCGTTCACCAAGGAAAAGAACAGCTTAGAAAGCAGCAGGAAAAATCTTGCAGTGTTTTGAGTCGCCTACAACATCCCCCAGCAGCTCCACTCAGTTTTAATTCCCAGCTACAAACTCCTCAGCAGTTCAGATGTCAGGTATGCTTTCTTCTGTACAAAGAACTTGTTAGTTTGGCACAGGTTTCCAAAGACATTTATAGAGTCAGTCAATCCTCTTGAACTTCTTCTAGTTGAATGGTAGAAAACCAGAAGCTCAGCTTTTCTGGGGCCAAGCAGAACTCTGCTTGTGGACTGGGGACAACAGAAGAAATAACCACAAGCATGGGGTTCAATTACACCATTATTAAATGACAGAGCACATACAGAACAACATTGCACATGAAGCTTTAAATAGAGGTAAATGGGATCAACACTTGGGTTTCAACACTAAATGGACCTAAAATTATGTGTTAAGACCCACTCAAAGCCAGGATTTGAAAAATGAAATCTGTTGCATTATTTTCAGCCCCCCAAGTACATTCTGTATTACTCACTGGATGATCAATGCTGTCAGCCAGGAGAGAGACCATAAAATTTAAGCCCCCAAGGTCCACAATTTCTTGGCAGAATTCATTCCTGACAGAGAGGCGAGAAAGGGTGGCACACAGTTCACTGAGAACACTGCAGTTATCTGTGAATGCTGTGAAGGAGAGGTGAAGGAATATGAGCCAGGAGGCCTGCGAGCAGATTCAAGGAGTTGTGCTCTTCTCCATTTGAAGAACAAACAAACAAAAAACAACACAGCACCCAAGGAAGCAGCTAATTCCCACTTAGAACAGATTATCACAGATGGCATTTTGCTTGCTCTGTGTCTAGACAGGGAGAGTATCTTTCCTTGGCAGAATGCAGCACCTCAGCAAGGATGTTGTGTCTGTAGTCCTGCACTGGGCTGTGAAGTACTTCCTAGACAGACTGACAGATAGCTCTGTAACTGTCACCCCGGTCCTGCCAATAGCCTCCAGAGCATTCACTGTATTTCTTTCTTGGGGCACACTCCAAAGGAGTTAGACCACTCAAGTACCAAATTTCCAAAATATCGCTGTGGAGCCTGAAGTTACGAAGCACAGTTTTAGGATAAGAAAGCACAGAGGATTCAAAATTAGGACCAACAGTCGTAGGGCGAATTTTACCTTTTGCAGCTTCGATGAGAACTCGTAAGCCATCATTTTCCAACACGATCATCTTGGCGTGATCATGAGCATGGCCAAAGGGCACACGGATGTCATCATCAAACGTCATGATCCTGAGAGCAGACGAGGCCGTTCGGACAACGTCAGCGCTGTCCCCGTGCAGGACGATGGCTCCGGTCAGCAGCGGCAGAACGCCACCCTTCACAAAGTCCTGCCTGTTCTGCTCGTGTTTCAGACAGGCGTGCCGAATGCATCGGATCCCAGCCAGCGTCATTTCAGCATCCTCCTTATATTCTCTCAGAGTTTGTAGCAGCAGATCCTGGCCGGCGGAGTCAAGCAGGTCTGGCTGCCCATCCAAGATGGCGGACAGAGTATTAAAGGCTTTCAGCATTAAATTCCTGTCTCCTGAGGCCAACTGGCAGGCAGAGAATACCACAGGATAGGCACCATTCTGTCCTGCCAGGTAACGGAAAGCCAGCTGTTCTTTGCACTGGTCAGTAAAGACCACCAGCTGCTCAGCCATTTCAGTGAGATCAGAGTCAGCAACACATCTCCCAAGGGAATCTAAAGTCTGAAAAAAGAAAATGAGATTTGTTTTTCAATCTGAGGTGTATAGGAGCAAGAACGGTTTATTTTGGTCATTATTATAAATTAACACATTTGAGTATTTAAATTAATTGGACAAAGCTAAGAAACAGCTGGCTTAAAGAGCAGTGTTTTGTCTGCATAAAACCCATGAAGGAACTCCATACAGAAAGAGAAGTTATGCTTCATGATTCTCAGTCTGTTGCTTCAACGAGCAGTTAACCTCACATCCAGAAGACAGCACAGAGTTGCAGCCTTACCAGCAGAACTTCATGCTTTTGCCCATTCTCAGAGGCCGGCTGCCGCACAGCTTTGATAATATTGCTTAAATCAACACCTAAAAGAAAAAAGAGAAATAAGAACAACGTTAATTATGGGAGCTTAAGCAAGCAGAGAGCAAAGAAAAGCTGGCTGTAATGCAGATCAGTGCAGAAAACATCAAAGATTTGTCACCAGGAGATCTCACTCTAAATAAACACCAATTAGGAGCGGCAAAAAACCTCCATTTTGTTCATCAAGCCGCGTTCTGCAGTTTGACTAAGAGCCGTTTTTCGGCCATAGCCCCTCCACAAAACCAGGCTTCCGTGCCCCGCTTTACAAAGGCTTCGCCCCCCCGCTGGCCCTGCGGTACCTTGGGACTCGAACTGCTGCACCGCCTCCCTCACGGCCTCCTCGGGATCCATCTCGAACTCCGCGATGTTTTCCTGCACGGCCTCATCGAACGTTTCCTGCGCGATGTGTTTGGAGCCCATGGCAGCGCTGGGGGAAAAGCCACAAACGGGTGGTGCCGTTTTTCCTCAGTGCAGAAACGCTCGAAGCCGAAAACGCGTCGGGCTTTTTAACGGCTAAAGGCAAACGGGCGGAGATTTCCGAGCCTCAACGCTGCGATGCGGGGCGGCCGGCCCCAAAGCCGGCTCAGCCGCTCGCTCTGTCCCCGCAGAAGGCTCGGATCGCGGCTCAGGCTCTGTTCGAGCCCCCAGCCCGCGGCCCCCAGTCCCACCCGGCACCCGGCACCCGCCGCGCCGCTCCCCGCCGCCCGCCTGACAAAGGGCCGCGGGCTGAGCCTGACCCTCTTCGGCCGCCGTATGCAGCCGGCCCCACCTCCAACTCGAGGACGCACGCGTTAAAAAAGTCACGCCAACCTCTGCCGGGCGAAGAAGTGTGGAGCGAAAAAGCTCCCGGGTGCTCCGAGTGCGCATGCGCACGCTACCGCCATGCTCCGGCATCGGGTCGAGCGCTCTGCGCAGGCGCACTGAGGGGAGCTAACAGTCTCGCCGCAGCGGGCGCAGGACGCCACGCTCCCGCTCTGTTACTCCTCGTCCCCTCCCGCGCTGCCCGCCCCGGTCCGCACCTTCGCTGTCAGTTCCGCGCCGTCCCTCAGCAGCGCTGCTTTCGCGCTGCGCCTGCGCCGCGCACGCGTGGGAAAGGGGGGCGGGAGCGGGGGCAGCGCGGGGGCCGCTGGGAAATCGCCGTGCGGGGCGGCTGCGGCAGCGCGGCGGGGCGCCGCCTCAGCGAGGGCAGGGCCGGCTGGGGCGGGGCGGGTCAGGCCTCCCGCCGAGCAAGGGGTCGGAGCGCGGGAGGTGCCGCCGTTCCCTCGGGCCGGGCCACCCGGTGCCGGGTGAGCGGAGCTTTGTGGTGTTTCGCTGCAGGGAAGATGGCCTCGCGGCGGATCACGCGGGAGACGTTCGATGCGGCGGTGCAGGACAAAGTGAAGCGGTACCGCGCGGAGCGGGGCGGGGCGGCGCGAGAGGCGATGCGGCGCTTCAAAGGTAACGGGAGGCGAGGCGGGGAGCTGCGCTGCTGCGCTGCCAAAAACCGCCGCCTTTTGGGGCTGGCGGCTCGGCGCGGCCGCCGATGTTTTAAAACGGAGGGCGAATATCGGGTAAAAAACGAATTTCACACAAAGGAAATCGTGTGTGAGCCGGGGCTGCTGGGCCGGGCCTTTGCAGCCTCGGAGGCTTTGTGTGGTTTTTGTGGTGAAAGCTGTGGTGAACGGGCGCGAAACGCGTCCGTCTGTCTTCTAAAGCTCCTGTTGGAGAGGTGTGGAAAAATGGCGTGGGTTCCATCTGCAGGAGGCAGGGAGCTTTAAAATGAGATCTCTTCTGATCGAGTCGTCGTGTCTTAAACAAACGACTTAATTTGGTTTGATTTTTTATTTTTTTTTTATTTATTTTTTTTTTTCCTCCGAGCATCTTTTGCCTTCCAAACATAAATACTGGAATGGGGATTCCTGGGTTCTGTACAGGAACAGAACCTGTTAGAACCTGATAAATTCCATCATTTCTGCCTTTATTGTCATCCTGGTGGTTGTGTCTGTAGCAGATATTATCTGCTGTTCTGCTGTGGAATTCTGACATTGGGTGTGAGAACAGAATGTGAATATTCCGATCCTTTTACACAGAGAAATCCCTGTGTGAGCATTATGTACATTGAAATCTTCCTGGGTAGGAAGTAGGGAGTGAGAAGGAAGGAAGCTTTATGGCAGAACTTGTGTTTCAGACTTAATAAATGGCTTTGTAATGTCTCTGTAGGCTTTTTTAGTCATTCAGTGCTTTTTGCTGTTATGAATTGTTTAATGCATCCAGGGAAACACATCAGTGTGTTTTTTGTCATTGCAGCTCATTCAAGGCCAGTCCCGAGACCGAGGTATGAAGACAGCTTTCATGATGATGGGAGATACGACGATGCCCAGCACCATTCACACGATGACTGGACTGAGAACCCTAGAGATGAGTATCCAGGACCTTCTTACAGACCTGCGAGCCCTCTCATAAGGAAAGCTAACTATTACCATGAACAGTTTGGCCACCCGGCGTCTCGTGACCGGGAATACGGGCACCCAGCTGCACGGGACCGGGAGTACGGGCGGCCGGCTTCTCATGGCCGGGAATATGGGCACCCCCTGCCTCGGGACCGGGAGTACGGGGGCCTGGCTTCTCATGATCAGGACTATGGACATCCTGACTCTTGGGAAGCTACCGGACCACACGAAACTGACTTTAGTTCTACAGATATTTTAGGTGATTTTAGATCACCTGGACTCATGGAAGATGAATATGGCAACATGGAGAGTCAGGAGTATGATGTAGACTTCGGAATTCAATCCGACAGTGAGTTCCGACCCCCGATACGGAGGGGCAGCATTGGCAGGGGAAGAGCCCTGCGAGGGAGGCGAATTACAAGGGGCACTATTAAAGCTAAGCTATTCAAAGGAGACATCAAAACCCCTCTAAAGAAATGGAACACTAAAAAACTGCAGCCAGGCCCTGATCAGAAGCCAACTGTGCAACCTGATCAAATGGCAGAAACTGCTGACCGACCCAACCAGAGGCCGGTGGCCATCCAGCACCCCAATCAGAAGCTGCCTCCACAGCCTAATCAAAGGCCAGCTATGGCAGCCCCGAGGCCTATTCTCAGGCTCCCAAAGCCTGCACACGTTTTCAGAAATCTCAATTTTGAGCTCGTGGACAAGTCTGACATTTTCTCGATGTTTGGAGTACAAATCATAAAATGGGCTGGATTTCACACAATAAAAAACGATGCGGAATTTTCTCGACTCTTTGGAGCTCTCTTTGAGCTGGAGACAGAAACATGTGCAAAGATGCTTGCTTCGTTCAAATGCTCCTTAAAGCCAGAACACAGAGATTATTGTTTCTTTACTATCAAGAGTTTACAACATGCTGCTTTGAAAACTCCCAAGGTGGACAATGAGTTTTTAAATATGCTGTTGGACAAGGGTGCTGTGAAAACAAAGAACTGCTTCTTTGAAATAATAAAACCCTTTGATAAATATATAATGAGGCTACAAGACCGCCTGCTAAAGGGTGTCACGCCTCTGCTTATGGCCTGCAATGCTTATGAATTAAGCATTAAGACAAACGGTTTTGGTAACCCCAGAGAAATGGCGAGTGCTTTTGAGACCACTGTTTCTCTTTGTCGTAAGTCTTTAGCACTTCTGGGTCAGACCTTTGCATTAGCATCTGTTTTCAGGCAAGAGAAAATACTGGAAGCTGTAGGGCTACAGGAAATGGCTCCAGCACCAACCCTGTTCCCAAACTTTGATGATTCAACACTGTTTGGAAGAGAATACATTGAGAACTTAAAGGCTTGGTTGGAGAAAAGTGGATATCCAATTCAGATGAAAAAAGCTGAAGCAGAGTCCACAGTGCAGCTTAAAAAACCCTCTCCTGACACAAAAGTTAAAAGTGAGTGAATCATTGTAAGATTCTTTGCAGCATGTGGTTTCTTTATTTGTCAGTAGTTCGTTGTCTTGTCGCTACAGCTTTACTAGTTCACAAATAACAAACTGTGGGAATTCCACGTAAATCACAGGCAGTGCTGAGGCAGTGAATGCTGCCTGCTTAGCTGTGGCTTTCTGCCCTGTGCCTGTTTGTGCAGGTGAAAGCGTGTCTCCTTCCTCCCCTCTCCCACGTCACCTCTAGGGTTTTCACCTGTGCTCCTCATGACCTCATCTTCCGTCCCCAACTTGTTGCCTTGGGGATGGAGAGGCTGGGGCCTCTCTGTTGCTGGCTGCGTGATGGGAGAAGTGTTTGCAGAGAGGAGAAGTCAGAGATGTTATGTTATGGTTTTATCAGCTGCAGGCGCGTCCTTAGAGCTGTTGATTGACTGTGTTTTGTTTTTTCCCACAGTCCCCCAGCGAGCTGATCGGGAAGTGGTAGAAACCATCGAACAGCTCGTGAATAGCATTGTTTCAGGAACCTTGTCTGCCAAAGAGAGAAATGCTCAAAAGAACTGTCCTGAATATTGGTAGGTGTGTTTGAACGCTATGCCCTAATACTGCCTTGCTCTGCTCCACTGAAGGTATTTGGAATATGTTTCATTAAATTCCATATTTCATTCGGTGGGTGTAAGATTGAAGCCCATAGTGTATGTAGTTAAGCTGTTATGTTTCTGCAGCCTCTTGTCCTCCCTGACATCCCTGGAAATTGTCTTCTTGCCTTTGTTTTAGTAGACCACGTTCTGTTTGGTCTGTCAGTAATGACTGTGCTGATCCAAGTATGATATGTTCACATCAACTTACATCTACAAGGTGGAAGTAAATAAATGCAGTTAATATGTGGTCATGTAGCAGACTTATGGGTGTATTGTTTTACGTTGGGAAATCAAAGGTGAAGCACTTATTGTTAGTACAACAGTATCTCTGCACATGTGAATTGCAGCATGGCTGATTAATTACTAGCCAAATGATTTATGTCCAAACCATCATTTATTTGCTTGGCCTACTTTATTGCTTTAGAAATGGAGTTGCCTTAGTGGCTGGTGTATAACCCTGGAGAAAAAAGATCAATTACTACTGAGTTTCTGATCTGAGAATTTGAGATGAGTTGTGCTTTTGGCTTAGGCTTTTGTTTTATGTATATGATTTTGTTTAGGTTCTTGTCTGATGAAGACAGTCTAGAATACAAATATTACAGACTGAAGTTGTCAGAGGTGCAAAGAAAGACATCGTCAGGAAAGGAAGCAGGTGGGGAGGGCAGAGCGCTGGAAGAATCTGCCACAGAATCAGTCAGGGCCATGTTGTATGCCAGGAAGGTCGCAAGCATTAAGAGAAGGCTGTTCAAAAGGAAAAGGACTGGAGTTACTGCACAGCGTGGAATTCGAGGAAGGAAGGTGAGGAGAACGACCACAGGGACACAGACTTTGCTTTCAGCTGGTACAGTGCTGAAACAGCAAGACAAGCATCTTCAAGGGTCAGTCCAGTCAGAGCCTTCTGTATCAGAAACCACCACGTGTGAGAAGAATTCTTCTCTTGGTCCCTCATCCTCCCAATGTGGCACCAGCTCAGAGGTCCCTCTGCCATCAGAAGGAAGGGTGGATTCAGAGGATTTAGTGGCACCGCCTGAACTTTTCTCATCATTGCCCTGTCAGTTTCCTGATGGTAAGTGACAATTCAAGATTAGATTTTAAATAGCAAATTATGTGGGAAAAGAATTTTGTAGGATGTGCTGCTGGAAATTCTGATGACATTTGTTCAACTGGAGTAGATGGTTCTGAACTGTATTGTGATCTTCCAGCAATGCAGATTTTGCATGAAGCTGTGGATAATGAGTGATCTGTTTCCTGCAGTGGATGCTAAAACGATGGAGACAGCTGAGAAGCTTGCCAAGTTTGTTGCTCAGGTAGGACCAGAAATTGAGCAGTTCAGCATAGACAACAGTGCGGATAACCCGGACCTTTGGTGAGTAACCTGGACTTTCATCTGTATCAGAAGCCTAAGTTATCTGCTTGCATCTCGAAATAGTATTCTGTCAAAGTATTTTACATTTTGTTATGTTTTTCTTTTAAATGAGGCTTTGCTCACTGGTGGCTGAAGTGCTGTAGTGTAAATTAGAGGTGTTTCACTGTTAGTTGTACTTTGCCAACAGCCATGGAGCCCTGGGATCTCGTCTGTCTCCCTCAGAATCAATTAACCTATTTCTATGTGCTCTGTGTGACTGCAGCTTGGAGGAGCTGGAGTCTTTCCTGGGTTTTGCTGCTTCCCTTTTGTGTGATCTGAAGGCAGCTTTTTGCCTTACTTTCACATCTGCACAATGAAGATCATTGCACTGAATTCTTTACAGCACATTGTAGGAGCTGCGCTCTGTAAGAATTAGAGAATGATTGCAGTACTTGGCACGTGCAGAGGAATTGTGTGATTCTTCACAAACATACCTGGGATGACCAGAGATTTGTTTGGAGTATCTTGCTTCCATATAAGAAAATGTTCCTGATAATATTTTCACTGCAATTTTTGTCCAGGTTTCTACAGGATCGAAACAGTTCTGCTTTCAAGTTCTACCGCATGAAGGTCTATGAATTATGTCCCTCTATTAACTTCAGTGATGTGAAAGAAGCAAATGATGCTGGGGAAGATGCTAAACCTGAAGAGAGAAATGTGGACGTTTCAGAGGAGGAGGAAGAGGAAGAAGAAGAGGAGGAGGACAATGAGGAGGAAGCCGAGTTTGAGGAGGATATTTCCCGACCTTTGGAAGAAATGGAGCAAGCTGAGGAGGGAGAAGATGATGATTTCTCAGCAGGTAGAAGTGTGGAAAACCTTGCTGAAGAGATGATTTCCAAAACAGGAGAGGAAATTTCAACAGGTGAAACACAGCTTGCTGCATCATCTGATGGTGCTGTACCAAATCTGTCAACACAGGCATCAGCTCCTGCCACTGGAACCCTGTTTCCCCGCAAGAGAATCAGCAGCAAGTCTCTGAAAGTTGGTATGATTCCTGCGTCTAAAAGGATATGCCTCATAGAAGAACCAAAAGGTGAGTGTGACTTGTGAGGTATTTTGAACATAGGGGTACAGAATTTGTGTATCATATGTATTTTATTACTGATTGCCAACGAAAGAATTACATCTCAGCAATAGGAAAATGAATACAGTTTTCACTTGAGCTGACAAAGGCAAAACAGAGTAAATGGTGTAACAGTTTTTGTATTGTGGCACAATAGCAGAGTTTGCTTTGAGGTTACCTGCATCAAACATCACTTCTCAGGTGATGTTGAGTGTATGGGAATGCTGCCTTCCCTCTGCAGCTTGGAAAAACAGCGTTGTCACTTTTGCAGGTTCAGTTCATCAGCGTGTGACAGGTTTGGCAGACTGAAATACAGCACTGAGCTCACCTGGAATGTTTGACTGTCTGGGTTGGCCTGTCAGATTCTGTCAGTACAGCCACAGTGGTGGAGGGGGATCGTGGCAGTCTGAGAATTGAGAGATAAGGAGCTTAAAACTGATCATATGTGCCTTACAGCTACTCTAACAAATGTCTTTTCTCTGTGTAATGGTTGTTACTGGTGAAGGTTGTCATTTGTGGTATGAAAGTGATATAAAATAACCTCATTTCAGTCCAGAAGTGAAAGATCTGAAGTCATATATATTCGTCAGTGGATTGTTGCTGGCAAGATGTGTATGAAACTAAATACTGGAGTGCCCTTAATTCTGGTTTGTTTTTTTTTTTTTGCTACTGAGGTGTGAAGTGTCTCCGTTTGGTTTGGTTTGGTTCTGATACTTCTTGATTCTGATCCTAGGCCAACATATTGAGTTAGAGTCCCAATTGATCGTGTACTTTTTGAGTTCTGTATGAAAACGTGGTTTTCTTTACAGCTGATTCTTGTCTTTGATTTGACTTGCAGTTCATGAACCTGTCAGAATTGCTTATGATAGACCTCGTGGCTGCCCTGTTACAAAGAAGAAGAAGGTAAAGAACTCTTTTGGTTTGCATTTCATTCTGGGGATCTGAAAATCAGCTGTGCATACAGGAGACGGCCTCTGACAACTGAACATTTTATGATTAAAAGAGTATTGAACAGCTGTGTGTTAATCTGTGGGAAAAAAGTCAAGAAATGAGAGCATTGCTGGAAAGTATTATTGAAAAATTGAAAAATAGCAGCAGCTTGTTTGCTGCAGTAATGGGGATTCAGTAGTCAGATCATTCAGTGTTTGCTACTAAAAAACATCACTGCATTTCAAAATATGAAAGTGTACTCTATCACAGTGTAATGAAGCAGTTTCTGAACCTGAAAGATATTTGCTGATTTATTTCTTGTTATAAACTAGCAAGACACATACTTGCTCTTAGGTAGGTTTTTTCTGTGTGGCTTCAGGGAGTATCTTTGTTTTTCTGCTTTTTTTTTTTTTTCCCCTCTCCACAGAAACCAAAAGATTTAGAATTTTCACACAAGAAACTGACAAACAGAAATGTAGGTTTCCAGATGCTTCAGAAGATGGGCTGGCAAGAAGGACATGGCCTGGGTACACGAGGAAAAGGAATCAGAGAGCCTGTGAAAGTGTATGTAATGGGAACAAACTGCAGAAATCTGGCAGCTGTGGAACAGGCTGGGATCCTAGTAGTAACTATTTCTATCTTAACCCTCCTTGATGTGGCCAATTCCGTGTTTTGTTTCCTTCTTGATGTGGTCTTTGGCCTCAGCAAAGTAGAGCGTGCAGACTTCATGCGTTTTTGTGGCCAGGCTGAGCACAGTCTGGTCTGGAAGTTGGCTGTTCCTGGCTGTGCACTTTGACATCACTGAAGTCGCAGTGCGAACGCTGCGGTGTGTGGACGCTTTCAAAAGATACCTGGGTTCCCCTATTATTCAGGAGATGGTTTTGTTTGCTCTATTTAGTTGGTTTTTTTTAATACCTGCTATCTTGGGGATCTCCTTGCCAACATGCTAGGTGTGTAAGATATAAATAGACTCTGGGAATATCATGCACAGTACTCCCTAGGTGTAGGCAACAACATCATTTTCACTGTAAATATGTGATTCATTCCATTGCATGCTGAAAGAGGTAAGTGCATCCGCCAGAAGGTAAGTGTGCTTCTTCCTTTAAAATGTGCTTCTGTTTTTGAATCTTCACTTTGTCTTTTAAAGTTGCTGTATCCTGTGTCTATTGCTGAGGAATGGGCATCAACTCCCTGACTGAATAAGGAGGCAGAATCAATTTACTTGTCTCTGAACCCCTATGCCAAGCTTTCTAGTCCGTACATGGAATTTGTGGGTTAATGTTCTCCTCATGCCTTTGACAGTACTGGTCATTTTAGTTGGTGGCATACTTCCAGTTGTTTGCTTTCTCTTTTTTGTGATGGTTCCCTATGGTCCAGTGGCCATTACTGTATTTTTTTCCATTGATCTTTCATCTGCAACAATTGGACAGTGAGAAAGCAGCCGACCTCTCCTCCAGCTCTCTTGTGCTCACAAGTGTCAGAACCTTGGGTTCTTCACCTCAAAACTTGTTGGGACCAAATATATTGTCAGCATTTTCATTTCTATAGCTCCTGGCACAAGTCTTGCTGCTCAGCTAATAGTAAGCTATTTAATTGGTTTTGGTCTGCTAGTTAACCCCTCATATTCTAAACATTTCTGTCCATCTTTAAGAATCAGTTTTTTAGTAAGTGAAAATAGTGTTTTGCCAGTTTGAGTCCATTACTTTATCACCCATAAAGTGATTTAGAGCAGTGAAGGTTTGTTTTTCTTAGAAAAACTTGTTGGTCTTTTCTGTCGAGGTAAGTCCGAGTCATTGATTGTTTTCATGGTGTCCACCTCTCTTTACTTTCCAGTCAAAATCATTCTTTGGAAAATACTTGAAGCTCATCTGGGTGAGAATGAAACCGGTGCAACTTAATGTTTTACTTTCCCATTGCTTTGTTACAGTGCAGAGTGTTTGGGTTTTTGTTCCCTGTGGTTAAACTGCAGCCTTTGCTCTTGCCTCACCTTTTCAAGCTGCCGACTCTTCTGCTGATGACTTGTTTCAAGTCGGCATGCTGTCTCATCTTCTCTTAGCAAAAGGTGATGGATTGGTAATGGTAGGCACTCCAATTCCAGTGTAGCACTTATACCAAACAACGTGTAGCACTTTTCTGTCTGAAAGTAATAAATTCAGTTACATCAGTTGTCACACAGCGGAACTTGGGGCTCTTTTTTATTGGAGAAGCTTAAGGCTTTTCTTTGAAAGGCTGCTGGGGCAACTCCTATTTTTGTTGCTGTAAAAGAATGAGTTTCTCAAGTGAATTGAGAGGTGACCCCTCAAGGAAATGATGGCTACGGATGTTTTGAATGGAGTTTCATACTAATCTTAAGTTACTCTTCCCTACCTGGAGAACTTAGTTGGCACAGCTATGTGTCTGCCCAGTTCAAAAGGAAAAACAGAATCCAGGATTTGTAACACGGGCTGTGAAGTGGAATTTGCTTGTTGGAGTCTGTGAATATTCTTTTGCAATGGTACAACGGCCTGCTTGGCTGAGGTGGACCTGCAGAATTTAGATAAGAACCATTTCTCTTGATTCTGCTTAAGGTTCTCAGACTAATTTTAGTACGTGGGTCAAAAAGTTTTTCCCACTTCATGTAATGAAATCTTTCATGGTTAACAGTAATATGATGAACCCAGAGGATAAAACTGGCACAGAGGATCATTCCTGTGGCAGAATTTTCACTAATCCTAGCTTTGTAATGCCTGTGTTCTATGCATAAAGCTAGAGAAAGATGTTTTGGTTAACTATTTGTGTCTCCACATTCTTGTGGCTCATCTGCCCCCATCTACCTCCAGGACAGAATGCTGTTTTATAGTGTTGAGGCCTGTCTGCACCTGTTGGCATGTTTGGGTGACAGAAGGAAGCTAGCTCTTATTTCATATTTTACCTGAGAGGTCAGGAGCTCTGGGTTTCGGCTATGATGTCTGCCATGCGAGGCTTTAGCTTGCTTTGGGTACTAGAAATTTCAAGCAAGCAGCACTATGTTCCCTTGGTAAAAATTTCATCTTTTATCCAGGGTTCTGTGATGTTTCCTCCTTATTCCTCAAAGTCTCTGACTTCTGTCACTTTTGAAGTGTACGAAACAAGGCAATTTTTGGCATCCTTTCAGCAGGTGATCTCATCTACTCCAAGTAAAGCGGTTAATGTAAGAATTTGATCTGTTAGGTAACTCTGTCTTCACCGTCCCTCAATACCCTAGGAGTGGTTTCTTCCAGTGGGTGTTTGCATGCGGAATGGGAGGTGGGAGTTGTTTTACATTGATGTCAGGTGCTGAGTCTCTGCTCCCCTTCTCCCCTGAGCGAAGCAGAGTTACTTTTCCCTCAGGTTGTGTCTGTTGGAAGGTATTGTTTAGATCTCTTCTGCACGTTGTCAAATGTAACAGAAACAGTGTATTCTAACTATTCATTTTACTCCCTAGGGGTGCTACCTCTGCAGGGGAGGGCTTGGGTGTTGCAGGGGAAGAAAATAAAGAAGATGCATTTGATGTTTTCCGTCAAAGAATGATACAAATGTACAGGCAGAAAAGAGCAAGTAAATAGGTATGTGCAATGGACAAGTCTGCTTTGTGAATTCCTGCAAACATTAAAATACCAGGTTTTTAAAGTCGCCTTTTACCAAGAAAATATTGTTTCCATGAGTATATCTGGCTTCTTAACGTTTCATGAAAACCCAGACCTACCTTGAGCTGCTGAATTACCCCAAATCTTACTTTCTAGGTGTGGCATAAGAGACTTGCTCGTTAGAAAGAGCACGGATATGCAGAGGCTGCTGCGTGAAAGTCTTCGGCAGAGCGCCAGTGTGAAGAACGCTTTGTTCTCTAGTAGTGGACTGGAACGCTTATGAATTATGATTTTCCAAGATTAAAGTTAGTCTTGTATTTAATTGTGCAAGCTAACAACTTGGATATCATCTCCTGAGGGAGAAACAACTGTTTTGTTCTTGGAAGTGCCAGTTTTCCTCTGTCTTAGGCCACGTTTGCCTGTTTTGAAGTGAGGCAGCTTACTACCAACGCAAAAAGCAACGTTACCATTGCGACTAGCCTGCTTTGGCTCTGTTCCTTTTGGAAGCTGAGAACCTTCTCAAACTAAAAACTCATTACCAGGCAGTTCAGTTTATGCTTTGCTGCATGTTGTTGATGAGCTCATCTTCTCATCTGCTTTTCGAGTCTGCCTAAAGCAGTTTCCTTTCCTCCACACGCCAGTTTCAAGAAGAATCTGAACCCACCTGCTTATTTTATATAGGATTCTATACTTGAAGTGTAGGATGAATAAGTAAGTTCATTTGAGTCTGAGAGTGCTGAAATCCTCCTTGGAAAACCTTAGCAGCCAATGTTTCCATTGTAGCAAAGAAGCAGTGCATATTTTATATGTACTTTTTGATTTTACACAAGTTTGCAGCTCTTGTTCAACCAATTCTTGAATAATAGCTTTCCTACTCAAGGAAGTTTAAGCCATGACCAGGTGTGATTTGTGTGTTTGCAGAAAATACTGGAGAAGATACTTGGAAATCAAATAATCAAAAGTCATCTGGAAGTGGACCATCAGTTTTGTAAGACCATCAGTTTAGAGAGTAATTTCTGTTTCTATTAAATATTGGCTTTGCAGAAGTTTTCATTGAAAAACCCCATGCAATAAGACAAAAAGCTTGTAATTCTGAGGGACTATTTCAGATGAGAGAGAAGACTGGATTAACCTACTCTGCTTCAACAAAAAGCAGTTCCTAACTTCTTGGTGAAGCAGCTCTGAAGACATGACAGATTTAGCAGTGTTACCACAAATAAACATTCAAAGTCTGATCATTCATCTTTTTCAGACAAGTGCATCAACAAGAGCTCTGTGACTGCATTACTGAAAGTGGCAGGATGTCATGCACTTTTTTAACATGCTTCTCCATCTTTACCTTCCTAAAATTAGTTAAAAGTCTTCACTTGAATATTACAGTACCAAAACCTGCTTCACTGAAGTTCTCTTTAAAGATTTCATCTTGAGCTGACGCATGTTTTGCTTATTAGGAGCGAGTGCTGTCTTGCTGATGTTCCCATCCTGCATCGTGCTTCCTTACAGAGCAAAGAGCTTGTGCACTCCACCGTAGTGTAGCAGCACCTCAAGCTCCTAACTGACAAATACACAAGAAAATGTGCTCTTCAGTTACAAACATGCCTGTGTCTGCTGTTTAAAGAACATTATATACTCTCCATTACAAACCCTGCTGGTTGAAAGGGAGTTTGTTTGTTTTCGTTCTGTAGCAACAAACTTTTTCTGGCCTGTAACAACCATCATGAATGCAAGCCTTTTTTCTTTATGGTTTGGGTTTGTGAAGCTAAAAGAAACAGCGTCATGTTTTGGTGTAATTTTCTGATCACTGTTTTAGTTGCTTTGAAGCACGCTGATCACTACATAAAACCCTAATGGCAGGTGCAGAAAAGTACCACGCTGCTAGTTCTGTTTTTCCATGGACATCACATGTCTTCACCTTTACGTTAACAAGGAACTGAAGCATGAAGACCATAAATACACATAAGTTTATCTGGTTATCACATTTGATTAAAGACATTTGATAGTCTGGAGATTTCTGTAGGCTTTACTTTACTTGGAGATGCTTTAAATCCATAAATGTTTTGTACCTACTTTAAAGGCCATCGGTTATGGTGTTTGGTGGTGCCTGTTAAGTTCCCAGCTGGGTGTATTCTTCACTGCCTCTCTTCTGTGCCTGGTTGGCAATTATGTAATCTGAAACGTGAGCCCATGGCTAACTATCAGTCACTGTGTTGTACAGTGACAGTCTGGAACTGATGTTGTTGGCTTCTGAGTTGTTTCTCAAAAGGGATTAGTTTTTCCTTTAGTTCCATTGATGAAGCTGCCAGTTTTTCTGTTCACAGCTTTTTTATTTCCTTGCAAACTTCCAGTTAACCTCCTCTTTAACATTTACGTTTTGGTAGCGTTCTTATTATGTGTTGCACTACTTGCAGAAAGGCACAAGGCAGTGTCGTTTCACGCTGGATTGAAATCCAGCCTCTCAGCCTAGATCAGCATTCTGCGCTGCTCTGACTTAACCTGGGTTTGGCCGCAGTCCCATTTGGGTGCCTTTGCTAAACGCCTGCTTGCCCAATCTGGGAAAACTCTTGGTATCCAGATTGGAAAAGGGTACCTTCCTTCCTGATTGCAGTTCAATTTAGAGTGCAGTGCTGTCTTGAAACTAAAAGTGAACATTGGGAAAATCTTAACCTGCTACTCTGGATGGCTGTAGTTACAGTATGGTCTGTCTTTCTTGTGCCAAACTTTAATTTTGGACAAGACATCAACAGAGCAGTATTGGTGCTGAGATTCCAGTGTTGCTCTCACGTGAGTTACTATTTGCCACTTTTATCTTGTGTTACCAAGAGATGACCTTATGCTCCTTTTGCAAAAGGAATTTCCTTTTATTTTGACCTGCTTTTGCAGGCAGCTCTGATTTGAAAATTTAAATATGTACATATGCAACATTTGTTATGCAGATACATTGCCTTGTTGAAAGTTTACTAGCTTCTTTTCTGTTATTTTAGTTCCAGGCTCTCTTCCATGAAGACTGCAAGCTTCAGTGAACATTTTAACTAACTTCAGTGGTGTGTCTACTGTCTTTTGGTTGGGTTTTTTCTGTTGTTTTTTTTCTTTTTGTTTTTTTTTTTGTTTTTTTGCTTGTTTGTTTTGCCATTAATCTTGCAGAGCAATTTGCTAGTTTCTGTTCCATGCAAATTGGCAGTAGCATTTAGCTAGTAACATTAGATGCTTATGTTATTGGGTAACTGACGTTTCCTTTCAGTGTAAGTAAAACTGTTAGCGTTGTTAATCTTTTAATATCTGCAATAAATATAGAACTAAACACTATGTGGTTTAAATGTTTTGCTTGTGAGTTTGGCCGTTCGTAAGAGATGTGCATCATTTTTGGCACTAACAAGTGGAATTGAGATTATGCAGTGTTATGTTAATGTAAAGCAGGATTTTAGTGTGTGAGGGAAGGAAGGTCCCTCTGTTTCTGTGCTGCTAAAAGCTTCTGTTGAGAACAGCCACAAAATCATTTCTTAGTTACTTCTTCACGTGGCTTCCAGTGTATTAAACCCATACACAGCAGTGTTAGTCTCCAAATGAACGCCAGAACCGTTGTGCTCCAGTTAGAATGCCACTTTTACTTTCTGTCCGCAGTCATTTCCAGTTTTCTTCATGTTCTGACTTTAAGACAGCAAAACTTCCTGCATATACGTGTGGTTTATTGCCTTTAAATTTGAATTCCTTCTTTAGATGGGATACGAGGAGAAAAAAAAAACGCAGCAAACTGAAATTTAACAGTTGTGCAGCCAGGTTCTGTTGAGAGCTGAAGTGCACATATTTATTTGCTAAGGACACAGGCTGAGTCTCCTGTCCCTTGCTTTTACACTGACACCTATGGCAAGATTTACTAGACACGCTCGAGTCCCAGCTCTGCCTTTCTCCTCTGTTTTTCTCCTTTCCCTTTAAACAGTTGTTACACGTGTAAGGACCTGGTTCTAGAAGAAGGGTGTTTGCTCGCATCGGAGAGGAATGAGGAGATCCCTGTTTTGGGGGAGGTGTTTTAACAGAGTGAAGAACTGTAGTCGCTAATACACCATTTGGAGTAATTGCGTTGAAATCATATGAGGGGTTTTTTTTGTTTGTTTTGTCTCTGAGGCTTTCCTTTGTTGTAACACCAGTTACGTTTTTCCTATTTATTGTTTGTTTTTTGACAACACTCCGTCATCCTTAGTGTGAACACTTCATCTGTGCCGAGATGTTACTTCTCAGAATCGATGTACGGTACTTTTTTTCCTATTCCATTTTGCTTTGAAGTTCATCACGATGTGTCATGCTAAAAAAGAAAAGTCTGGATTCAGAAATTCAAATGTTATTTGTTTGGATTGTTTTCTATGCTACGAACAGGTATATTTTCTAATTAAAAATAAATTCTTCAAAGTCCTGTCGCATCCTTCTTTCTGCATATCTCACAACTGAGTGGCCGATCACAACCAGGCTGTAGATCTGGGCAGTAATGAATCCTTGGATGAGAACATGCTCAAAGAGCAACAGGGGACCTGGGATAAATGGTTTTTGTCAACTTTTAAGTGACTTGCTGAATTGCAGCAAGCATGGAAAATGTTTGCGTTGTCCGTGGGCAATAAAGTTACTGCTGGTCAAGAAAGCACCGGCACAGTGTGTTCTCTGAGCTTCTTGTGCCTCATTGCTGCCATTAGAAGGTTGCATTTGTTTTCTTGAAGATTGCATCCTAGCAAGGCTGTGCTCCGAGGGGCTGGTTGGGTTTCATTGGATAACAGCACAAAAGAAAAGCAGCAAATGGAATGCAAGAAAATCTTGTTTTTAACAGCTGCACGCTTGGCAGAACTTCCTTACAGCCTGGTTTGTTGTTGGGGTTAACAATCTGTATGGGTTTGCAAGACCTCCTCTAGAGGCAGGGCTGGTGGATAGGAAATCAGAAGTACGAAAAGCCATGCGTAAGGAGAAAGGACTGAGAACCCAAAGCTCTGCCTTCGTTTGATGCCCTGTCAGTTGCTGTGCGTTAAGTACTGGCGGGGTTCTGCACGCTGCTCAGCTGCAGTGCTCCCCACACAGAGCAGCCCAGGCTTTATTTCGCTGCTTATCTGTCAGTCACTGAGAAGACACAAATCAGCTTCACGCGTATTTGATTTGTATGTCTTTTCCAAACTCATAGCTTACTCCTGCACATAAGCAGTGCATAAAACTGTATCATAGAAATGATAAAGAAAAATGAATTGTTCTGTGTGTCATTTGACACAGAAATGAAAAGCAACCGCTCCTGCTGACTATCAGTATCTTGGTCCCAACACTGCTCGAGAAACCAGTGTCAGGAAAGGAAAAAGCTTAATTAGGGACCGACGATGATGATTTTCTTCGGATTTCTTCGGGTTTCCACACAGCGCACCTCACGCGGCACCGCCTTCCCGCCCGCAGGCGGGGAGCGTCACGTGAGCGCAGCGCGGGGCGCCAACGGGCGCGGGGCTGAGGGAGGGGCCGCCATCTTGGGGTCCGTGGGCAGAAGGGGGCTGGCCTCAGGCGCTGCGGTGCGGGCTGCTGGACGCGTTCTTAGGAGGCTGTAGGGTGTCGTGGGATGATGTGTGGTTGAGGGGTAGCTGGAGGAGGCTAACGGGGCACGACTGCCCTGCCACAACCTCGGGATGTGGTCCCTGAGGGAAGGGGTTGAAGCTGAATTTGCTGTGGGAACCAGGGTTGGAATTGAGGTTTGTCCACTGCAATACAGGCGAGATGGGATGGCTGTGAATGCGTGATGCTTTGAGCAGCCATCCATCCTAGGGGCTGCAATCAATGCTGGTCAGAAGAAATTGGTTCTCAAATGCCACGGTCTGTGCTGCTGGCCCGGAAAATGCCTCAGCCAAGGCGTGGGCAGTGTCTGTCCATGGCAGTCACAGCCTGGGTTACAGTACAGTGGCAGACATTTATTTAATAGCATTCTGAAGTTTCCAACGTGATTTATTAACTTTGTTTAATTCCTAAAGTTACTTCATTTGGCTTACATCAGTGGTTTCCTCAGGTGTTGCCATTTGCACACAGTTGAAATTGGAAAAAGCACAGATGCTTTACAAAAAGAGGTGTGGAAGCTCTTTGTGCTTTCTGTAATTGCAGGTGACTGCTGCCTAGCTCTGGTTTTGCTTGGGATTTGCTGGAGCACTGTAAAGGTTTACTGCCAGGATTATCAGGAAATACCTGCTTTGGAGGTCGTCAGCAGGACGTCTTCAGGAACCATGAAGAAATTGTGATTATAACAAGGAGTAAAAGCTGGGAAAAACGTTTTTCTAGTTGAGTCTCAGGAAATGGGTGGCACTGCTGTTGTCCTTTGTCTTGTTTTGCAATTAATGCAAGAGGTAAAAGCATCTGTTGGGAACTGCATTCCCAGGAAAACAGTAAAATACCAAAGTAAGTGAAAAGGAGTCATTTGATGAGCAAAAAGAAACATAAAACAGTACTGGGGGTTCATTTCTTACTAGGGGCAGGAAGGGATGCTATTGACTGTCTCACCTCAGTGTTTTACTTGCATTCATGTAAATGACTCAGGAATACCCAAATGTAGTGTAATAATGATAGTGTTGTTCATTCTTCCTGTGTTAAATTGTGGAAAGAATATACATATGCTTATCTGAATACTTTGGATTATTTAGAAACTCTTTTGGAAGTACATATAAGCTTTCACATTGCTTGGTTATTATTTATTTTCAACCTGGAATTCTTACTACATAACACTGAGTTGCCAGTGATAATTTGCTTTAAAATAACGTCTGTGTTTCATAGCTCTAAATGCAGAAATGTTTGTGAAGGAAGGCTTGTCCAATGTCTCTGCTCTCCTTGTGGATGAAGAAACTGATAGGCTGTTTGTTGGAGGCAGGGATGTAATATCTGCCCTTGATTTGAATAACATTTCCAGAGAAACTGCCAGGGTAAGTGAAGGACCTGCCTTCATTTTCAACCTTTTTTCAAATCAAAGCAAAACTTTGACTGCGGATTTATTTATTTGGATGTAATATGCTGATTTTAACATATGTAATTTTACATTTCAAATCCTGAAGCTTTATTGCTAACTTTTATTTTTGAAGCCTCTTTTATACCTCTTTCCAGGTTGTTTTTTACAGCACCTTGCACTTTACACAGGCATCTAGAAAAGTGCTGATTTACCTCAGTATATTCAGTGTTAAGTTTCCTTTGATTTTCTTTTTACGCGTAATTTTGAGCTAAGTTTTGCAGCATACCAACTAAGAAGTCCGTTCTGTAGGAACACTGGTTTGCTACGCAGGAAAGACAACTGGAATGTATTCGTAGAGGCAAGGACAAGGTGGGTGAAACCTTAGTTTGCTCCCCTAGCTTATTAGCTAAAATCAAAATGGCTGCAGTTTGATGTTTCTTTTTAGTAAAGACCTAAAATCAAGTTCATTTAAACCTGTTGGGTTTGTTTGTGTGCTGCTAAGGCAAGAAAGTTTTCGCATGCAATCTATCACAGGATTTGAGTGTGCTCTTTTGTTTCATTGTTTTAGATAAGGTGCCAAAACTACATCCTCGTCCTGCGTAAGATCAATGATTCCCACCTGTATGTCTGTGGGACAAACGCCTATCACCCGCTGTGTGACCACATGGTAATTAGATTTGAATGTGGGTTTTACTTGAAGGAGCTCAAGTCGTGGCAGATTCTTAAACGCCTTTCTAAGAATGTTTCAGTTGAAAATTAGAAACTCTCCTGGTTGTCTCATAAACACGTGAAACACCAAGAAAACGTTTGCCCAGATGCTGTTTCTTTTTGCATGAGATTCACATTTCTGTAGTTACTTCTGTGATCGTTTTCCTTTAAGTGCATTTGCCAGTTGTTAATTCATTGCCAATTTGCCAATGTTAATACACTGAAAGGATGTTTTCTTCATCCTATCAAAGTGATTGCTTGCCTTAGGTTATCCAGAGGACAAAGATGCATTTGCAAGGAAGAGCTGAAGAGAGCAGAGGGAAATGTCCTTTTGAGCCAACTCTGAAATATGCGGCTGTTTTTGTAGGTGCGTTTTCACTGATGTACAGCCTTGAAGACTTTTTGTTATCTTCATTCTGCTTTTGAATATCAACCCATTTGTTCCTTAAGATTTGCCTTTGTATTTTAAAATAAAGTACTTGATGCTTTTAGTTTTCTCCAAACCTTTACAGATGGGGCATTTTACTCAGCTACTTCAAATAATTTCTTGGGAACAGAACCTATAATACTTCGCAGCATGCAAAATCCTGTAAGAACAGAATTTAAAACGTCTTGGCTAAATGGTAAGAAGCTTTATGCATACTTCAGGCTCAAGAGAGCATCTGTTGGTGTGTGAACCATCTCTAGAATGTAACAGTGTGTTATGTTGGGTTGGCAGCGGCCTGAAATGGGAATTCAAAACGTTGTGCCTGAGATCTGCAGTGATGAGGCAAGCCTCTGCCTCTCTCCATTTAAAACGCAATTCCTTCTTTTAATTTTTCATATTCATAAATACTTTTCAACTCTTAACTTTAATTAGACTTACTGTTAAATCAATATCTGCTGTTTGTGAGTTTTCTTAGTGCTAACTTAAATTGCTTTTTGTATTTATGCATTTCAGAACCAAGCTTTGTTGGCATGGAAATAGTACCTGAAAGTGAGTTTAGTCCAGATGGAGATGATGATAAAATTTATGTGTTCTTCACTGAAACAGCTGTTGAGTTTGAATTCTATGACAAGATTCTGGTGTCCAGAATTGCCCGAATCTGCAAAGTTAGTGTTTGAAATATAAAGATTTTGTTTACAGTATTTCAGATGAAGTTTTGTAGTTGAGCGTTTAATGTTGTTTTAGCCAAACAAAATTCGGTATGTTTTACTCCTGAATTTTCTCCCTCTTTTCTTTCATGCTAGAACAGAACCAGCTGCTCAGCTTGCATTTGACGTTTAAACCTTTTTTCTAGGTCTTAGAACTGAGATTTGTATTGAAAGGACAGCTATATTTTTTTTACTACAGCAATATTATCAGATGATAATCTACGTTTTATGTGTTGCAGTGTTGATGGTGTTCTTTTATTTAGGGTGACCTTGGTGGGAAGCGCTTACTGCAGAGAAGATGGACTTCGTTTTTAAAAGCCCGACTTTCCTGCTCCATTCCAGAACTCGACTTCCATTTCAATATCATTCAGGACATCTTTTTCCTTAGGAGAGCAAAGTGGCAGGACAGCGTCTTCTACGGAATTTTTTCCCAGCAGTGGTAAGATAGAAGGCTTCGTGTGCTGCTGAGTGTGTGATGAGCTGAATAAGGGCTCTGCCTCAGTTTTAACAGCCTGGGCCCTGTGGTGTTCACTCAGAACAAGGAGCTCTCAGCTGCTTACTCTGCTGTTTAATTGGCCCGTGTTTGTTTTTCTTACAGCACGATCAGACTGAGCAAACACTGTCACCTTCTGAAACAAGATGGGATTGGTTCCAAGACCATCAACTGAGCACTAATCCAAAGCTGTTACTAAGTCAGATCTCGAGAGTTATGTTTTTCTCCACTCAGATAGTGGAGTAATTATGTTCAAAATTGCATAATTAATTACACAAAGCCCTGGGTTCTGGTGTGCACTGCAGTACAGGAAATACCTGACATTTCAGGGTGCAGAATTATTCTTCTGTTCCAAAAGTAGCATTTGTCCTGGCCTGCTTGTATGTGTGATGTTCTGTGAAAACAAAGCCAGAACTCCAGACTGCTTTCATGTTCTACGATTTGCTGACTTTTTCTTACTGCTCTGAGTAAGACAAAGTGTCTCCAACTTTGCCTGTCAAAAAATACCAAAGTAGCCATGAGTAACTTGCATGGTTTGTCAAAGCATCAGGATGCTCAGAATGCAGTTCATCAGCACTGCACGGCTTAACCTGCTGCCACCTGTTCACCTGTTAGCTTATTCCTGCTGGCAGGTTCTGTTCTGTCACAGCATTTATTCCTTTGGGTGTGGTAAAGAGACACAGAATTTGTCTAAAAGGTCCTCATTCTGTTACTATTCCAATTTATTGGAGGGTGGTTATATGATTTTTAACAGAAACCTATTTAATACAATATTTTGTGAATGTCTTTGTTTTATTCCTTCAGGGAATCGTGAAAACTGCAACATAGAAATAGGTATTTTTTTACTTTCACATGTGTGCATTGTGGAGACTGGGTTACTTTACACTACTTTCTATATACGTTTGTTCTTTCAATCTGGTTGTTTTGTAGTGTTTCTTCCCATATAAAACCTGCTTTTATTTTGCAGGAGTTCTGTTTCTTTCTTCTCAGGGGCAGGTTGGACGTATCAGCTGTGTGTGCATACGGCATGGCAGGCATTCAGGAAGCCTTCTCCAAAGGAAGCTACAGGGGCCCCATAGCTGTGGAGCATTCCCACGTTAGATGGATGGCATTTAGAGGAGAGGTGCCAGTTCCACGTCCTGGTGCTGTAAATACAATTTTCCTTGTTCTAATTAAACAATAGTTGCTCTTATCTTTTTTTTTTGGTAGCAAAGCATTAGTGCCTGTTTTACCAATATAAATGCTGTGTTTCTAATCAGCAGAGAGCAGCTCGCTCTGTCACAGGCCTCTCTCAGGACAGCTGCTCTGCAGTTCTGTTCTGCAGGAGCTGTGGGGTTATTAACTGGTTTGTTTGAGGAAATCATGACTGTTCATGTTTGGAGCTAAATGGAAATACCAGAATTTAGAAGAAAATTCAGTGTTTTTCACATACCTTGCTGAGATGTAAAAGCAATTGTAATCAGTTGTAACATGTTTTGTTTCCAGTGTATTGATAATTTTGCCCGGAATCTGGGGTATAATACATCTTCTGACCTGCCTGACAAAGTCCTGCAGTTTGCTAGAGATCACCCTCTGATGGATGGCTCTGTAAATCCAGTCGGTGGTAGGCCTGCACTGCTGAAGAGGAGCTCAAACTACACCAGGATTGTGGTAGACAGAGTTACTGGCCTGGATAAGCAGACCTACGATGTTATGTTTCTAGGAACAGGTGAGGGTTTTAATTTTAGAAGATATTATTCATCTTTCTGTATTTTGTGACAGATTGTTTTTGCGCTTCAAAAAAAACAACAGAATTCATTAGCTTTGTTTGAAGTTTTGCATTCAGGAGCTGTCTTGCTGGTTGAATATTTTCATACCAGTTAGATTAAATGGTTTTGGCTTGTTGGACATTAAAAGGTTCTCTTTAGAAACTTTCCATATCAAAGGAGACTTCACAGAACGATATTTGCAAATTCAGGGATTGTTTGAGGTCTTTTTTCTCTGGGGGGAAAAAAAATCATTATTAAAAGAAAAAATAAACATTGCTTTGAAGAATTTCATAAATTCCTTATGCCCAGGAATGTCTGCTCCATCTCACCTAATTTGAATGTGAATTATCAGGCTAAAATGTTATGCAGTGTTTAAACAAGTCCATAGATAAAAATGCATTTATTTTTATGTAGATGATGGATATTTGCATAAAGCTCTCAATTGCGATGGAGAAATGTTCATTGTGGAAGAGCTGCAGCTGTTTCTGTCCCCTGAGCCTGTGCAGTTCCTGCAGCTGTCTGCTAAAAAGGTAGAGCTGCTGTCCCTGCTATGGGAAGTGACTGCTGTAATGACTTGCCTCAGGCCTGGCTCTTCTCTACTGTTCTTCTGACCTTAGGTAGCCTGTAAATACCTCATAATTCTGTTTCCATCACATATTAGCTAATAACAGAAGCACAATACGTGTTTTTATCTATAGAAAAAGAGCATGTTAGTGTAAGAATATTTATTGCAAGCCTTATGGTCATTAAAAGAAATAGGGAAGGAACTCTGTTGTTTTACATGTTACACAGCTGTTTTTTCTCGTTTATATCAGCATCCATTCCTTCAAGGATTTTAGTTTACTGTGGTTTTTTTTTTTAATAAGTACTAGGAAATAATATAATCCACGTTAGAAAATAGCAATCGAAAATCTCATTCACCATTATGAAACGAAACCTCCCTCCTGTGTTTCTAGGGGATGCTCTATGTGGGGTCCCTGTCTGCAGTGCTGCAGCTTCCAGTTTCGGGCTGCCAGCGCTACAAGCACTGCTTGGATTGCGTCCTGGCCAGGGACCCGTACTGCGCCTGGTCTCAGGCTGCCCGTGCGTGTGTTCTGCTGCCACATCAGCCTGCTGATACACAGTAAGTCACAGAATCACAGAACTGTGGGGGTTGGAAGGGACCTCCAGAGATCATCGAGTCCAACCCCCCTGCCAAAGCAGGTTCCCTACACCAGGTCGCACAGGTAGGCATCCAGGCAAGTCATTCAGGTCTGCCAGATTGCTTTGTAAGTGCGCTCCTACTGCCTGCAACACAAAACTGGGGTGGTTCCTAGAAATGGTTGGTGGAACATCTCTCTGGTTGTTACAGTTTTGTTGATGTTTTTGTTTTCCCAGGAATTTAATTCAAAATGTGAAATATGGGGATGCTTCTGGCTGCCTTAGTGCAGGTATGTGAGCTTTTATTTGAAAAATGAGTCTTCTAACATCATGCAACCGAAATGTTTGTTCAGCACGTGGTCACTGGGATCCTTACACTGTAGAAAACCACAGAATTACAATCATACCCACTGTTACTCTTTGTGAATAGTAAAGATAGGGAAAAAACCCCACAATTAGTACCACCTAATGATCTTAACCCTTTCAGTCAGGCTGAAACTCAGGAAGCGGGTGTGTGTGTGTGTGTGTGTGTGTGTGTGTGTTCGTTTCCCTCCCATGTGCACTTAGCAGAAATCACATGATGCATTAGCTGTCCTATTAAATCTGTCACTGCTTTTAGGATGCTGTTCTGCAGACAGATCACAAAAGCTATTCAAAAGTACGCTTAAAAAGAAGATGATTTGTTATCAGCCATTGAAAATGCTTATTTTTAGTGAAATTGGTATTCTTTTAAATGTGGAATTTCACATGTGTGTGTTGTTATTCATTGACTTCGTAATGAGTTGCAAGGTGCATGGCTTCTGTCAGTATCACAAAATCTCTCTCTTACCTCCCCTTATGTCTTTTTAAAGTCTGTTGTCTGTAATCTTGTCTGAGAGTACACCACAAATGACACTAGGGCACTCATTGGGCCAATTGAGAAACTTCAAAATACCTAATATAAACATTTCACAGATCTACACGGACAGATCCGTGAAGCTGTGTCATTAACAAGTAGAAGAACTGAGGTTTACAAAGATTGATCTGTTTATGTGTGCCCACATTTGAAGGTGAGCCAAAAGCACATTAAAACTTGTGGTCCCGTATCTTTTGGTCACACCTCAGCAGGAGTAAGGCCAGCAGAGGCACCCTGCCCCTGTGTTGGACCTCTTAGTCGTGGGATTTCTTTGTCTTTGCTTATGTGTCCATTACCTGTTTTCAGACTGGCAGGTTCAGTGATGTGTTCTGAGCATGCATCTGCTTTTGTACGTTCAGCTAAATCTTCGGTGTTCTTACTTAAAACATTATCTTCATAATTGCAGAGAATGATGTGAGAAAACACCTCTTTACTCTTGGAAACAATGTTCATCTTAAATGTGTTCCTCTTTCAAATCTGGCAAGAGTAGTGTGGAAGTTCAATGGGAGCCGAATTCAGGATAAGGACTCTAAATACCTCCTGTATGATGGAGGAATAGCAATACTTAATGCGACAGCGGCTGAGACTGGATTCTATGATTGCCTCTCAGTAGAGACATCCAGAGCAAAGGAATTCTTTATCACTGTGGCCCGTTATGCCCTTTATGCACAGCAGAGTACAGAGAAGGCAAATGTTAATGCTGCAACAGATGGCAATAACGAAGGAGAAGCTGTGGGATTTCAGTCCTCAGTATCAACTTATTTACTGAAAGATGCACCAAAACAGAAATTTGTGGGCAGCCAAAAGGAGAATCTTGTTTTAAAACTCCTGGGTGCAGGTTTTGCTCTTCTTTTCTTTTTCTTGTTCGTTTGGAATTTCTACAAGGGCCATATATCTCTGCCTTGGAGGATCGGAGAGACCAGCTCCAAAGACACCAATGCAGACTTGGAAAATCCAGAACTGACCACAGAAAGATCAAGGGCTGTAAGAGAGAGTTCAGCAGCACAAGCAGACGTGCCTTTTCTTAATGAATAAATGCTTGTGAGTTTTCCTCAAGGAGTGCAGCGCAGTGCAGTGTGTGCAGCTTGTGGAGCTGCTTGCTTCAGATGAGGTTTCCTGCTAAGGAATGTGGAATGTCAATTTGGGTAGGAGTCAGAAGCTCAGAACTGAAGGTGACAAGCAGCATTGTGCGTCGCACAGTCGTGTTAGCAGCTGGTACTTTTAAAAGCAAAATGCCTTTTTGACAATTAGAACCATAAGAATAAATTTTTTTTTTTAATCAAAAATTGACACTGATCCACTTTTTTGTATTGTTGGAGTCGCCCAATTACAGAAGTTAATACTTCAGAAGCTAATAATACTTAGCATTTAGTGCCTTTCACCTTCAGACTTTGTGTTTAATCTACGAATAGCAACTAATTAAGTCTCCCAATGCCCCGAGAGGTTGCTACTACCCTCATTTTTCATCAGGTTAGATTACTTGTCACTGACCATAGTATTGGTGTCAGATCCAATGCTTTGTTAGAAGTCCCTGAGTCGTCTTCACATCTTTCTCTATTTTCCTCTCTTTTCTCTTTATTTAACTGTTTTTAAAACTTCCCATACATTTATTTTTCTAATGTGCTTTTAGTGATACTGTGATGCATCTTTTCTGTGCAGAAGAGTCGTGAACTGACGTAAATACTGCCTAAATTGTTGCGGATTTGGTCAGAACTCCAGCTGTGCAGCTCCTTTTGTTAAAGGAGCTGAAAGTTGAATTGCAAGTTGCATTGAAAAGTTGAGCATTTTTTTTCTGAAACTGTTTTTCATTTTTCAAATAAAAGTTCTCTTACATTTTCTTGTTTGGCAAATAACACGGATTCTCTGCTTTTGGATTCCTGAAGAGAAGGCTGTGCTGCCTCACTCAGAGCGTGGACAAGAACTCTGAAATGGACATCTGAAAATTAAAGACTGTTCTGTTGGTGAGCTGTGCTGCCTGTCAGTAACTACCAGCGCAGAGCAGAAACTGCATCTGAGGGGCTCTGAAGTGTCTCAGAGTTTGAAAGGGAAGCGACTTCCTTGCAGGGTTCTGTTACCTGTATTCCTTCTCCCTCCCTGCATTTTATGGCAATTAACGATGCAGATGGGACGTGATGTGTGATAACGTAGGAAGTGATCGAAATTTCCATGCTTCCCTCTGGGAACTCAGTCGTTTCCCTCAGTGGAAGGAGATGCAGATGGAATACAGAACCCCATTTCAGAAAATCCTCACAAGGCTACCAGCGTTTGGTTTTAGTTCAATTCCTGCTGATCTAATTACCCTAATTTAAACGTGTAAAATAATTAGCTTCAAGGAGTTGTAGATAAGTTGCCGTTAACAGGTCGATATGAAAGATACTGTGCCCTACTTTCGTTAGTATCCTCAGTGCAGTTCAAGTCCTTGTGTCGTTGGTTCCCATGTTGCACATAGGAAGGGCAGAGAACAGGAAGCAGGAGCGTTGCTGGTGCTCAGTATTGCTGGGGCAGAGCTGGAGCTGCTGGTTCCATTGCTCAAAGCATCTGCAGCTGCTCCAACTCACGTCCTGCCCTCACCCATCTGAGCACAGCACAGCACTGGGCAAACATTCCTTCCCCACAGCCCCCAGCACAGCTCAGCTCTCCTGGTTCCAGCAGTCTGTGCTCGTAGCTGCTGCCATCGTTTCAAGCAGAGCTCGGACTTCATCTGATGTTACGCTTAAAATTTTTGGCAGCAAACTGTAGCCCCAAATGTGAGCAATAGCAGAGAAGACACGGGAGACAAAGAATTACACCTGCCTCAGTAAAACTCCCTTTTAAATGCCTTAGGGAAAAGAGTGGAGTTGAAATGCTGAAAGCAGTGCATGAAGTGTTGGTATCGCTCGTGTTTGTGCCGTTAATATTGAGTTACAGCACTGCTCCCACCTTTTATTGCAAAATTACTCGTACAAAGCTTACTATTTTGGTGCAAGTTCTAAAATGGTTAACGCATGGAGAAATTAATGCACAGAACTGCATGGGATTAACAAAATCTCTCTTGGGAACATTTCCCATTAAAGTGCCCTGATAAGTGAAGGGCATAAATGAGGTGGGGATGATCCAGCAGCGTCACTCAGCAGCACTGTCTGCTTATGAGAGGCTTCGTTAGAGTAGTGGGATGTTTTAAGGTGATGCAGGCATTTGTGGGAGCTGAGCAGTGGTGTTCAGTGAGGATCTGAGTGGAATGCTGGAGGAAATGCAGGAATGCTGTTGTGCCAAAGCCACGCTTCAGGTTCATTACTGGACCTGCTCTAAAAACCTGTAAAACTGCATGTGTGCTCATGCACTCATCCACAGCCTCACAGTTACTGATGTAATTTACTTAAAGCTGAGAATAACTGTAGACAGTAGAACCGATTCACCCTGCCCACTGCAGTTGATACCACCCCACTGTGATCTGTCACAAGTGACAAAATACGCAGTGCTCACAAGCAGGCCTCCATCCTGTTTGTCTTGCATGTGGGAACGCCGGGCTGGGTGCGCTTTGGGCCTTGCCTACAGAACAGCTGCAGTGTGCAAAATCTCTACTCTGAGCTGTTGGATAGAGGCTACAAAAGAGCAGGTGTGAAATATCCATTCCTGGATGGGCCTTCTGCTGCCTTCAGCAGGCCGGATCGCTGCTGTGTCTGCCCTTGTGGTTGGAAATGCTGCTTTTCCCCAGGCTGACCTGTTCAGCTCCTGCTCCCAGCCCTCAGGCCGTGCTGTACCTGTGCTGGCTCAACTGGAAAGCACTTGTTCAAAGTTTATTTCTGCCGGGGAGCTTTTATGGCTGTGTTAGATTCACGCTGTATGCTTTTCTTTGATGAATGGATTGCAGCACTTTGATTCTTTCAAAATGGAACAGTTCTTTCTCATGGCTTTGCTGTGAGCCCTCTGCCGTTGTTCAGTGAGCTGGGCACCTCTCTGCCCCTGGGTACCTCAGCCGAGGGCTGTGTCGGCTCCTTGGGCTGCAGCAGCACTCTGGCATTGCCTGCTCTCTACCGAGGCTCCTTCCCCAAGCCTGCCCAGCATCCCTTCTTCCAGGGGTGTTTCACTATTGTCTGAGAGTATTCGTGCCATGTGTTAACTTTCTGCTTGTATGAACTGCATCACGAAAGACAGAACAAGGAGCGACCTGTTTGTGATAGAATATATCTAGACTAAGATTGCAGGGGGTTTTTGTTTGCTTTTTGGTTGTTTTTTTTTTTTTTTTTGGGGGGGGGTGCGAGCAGAGGGGGCTGTTGTTGTTTTTCTTTTCCCTGTGGGTAGCCAGAGCCCCTTCAGTAACCGTGATCCAGCAGCGTTCGGCCTGTGGTACCCAGCTGTGCCCATGGGCTGTGCCCGGCTGTGGCACTGAGCTGTGCCCGCTGTGCCCGCGTTGCTCGGCAGCGCCCAGCTCTGCTCGCTGTGCCCGGCAGGTGGTGCCGCCGAGCCGGCGCCGGCCCCTGGAATAAAGTCGAGAGAAGGAGCGGAGAAATGTGACCGAGATGGGGCAGTTGGTGAAGGGAGGAAGCGAATAGGAGAGAGAAAGAAAGAAAAAAAAAACCGAAAAACTACAACACGAGAGAGAACAAAGAAATCGCGATCCTGGAGGACGAGCGGCAGCGGTGGCTGGGCTTTTGGGCTGCGGGGAGAAACTTGCGGGGCTGCCGGAGCAGCTGCGAGCAGACGGCTTTGTCTGAAAGCGCTTGCAAAAGCACCACCTAATCCTGCTGCTCCCCTCCCATGCTGAAGGGAAGGAGGGAGCCCGGGAGCCAGAACGCAGGGGGAGCTGCTGGGGAGCGCAGCGGCCGGGGCAGCGCCCGACATCCCCGCGGAGCGCCCGGGGCCGCCGCTGGGTTTGGGCTCCCGCAGGTCGGGGGGCTCCGGGCCGCCCCTGCCCTCGCTGCTCCGCGCGGCCGGCGGTTGCCGGGCGTTGGAAACCGACCGCAAAGCTAGCAGATTTCAAAGTGAAATTCCGGAGGAAATTTAAAGAGCATCCGGATCCGGAGAGAGACAGAGAAAGAAAGAGGAAGGGAGAAATAAATCACAACGTGGAGAGAATCTAAGGCAGCTGAAGAAAGGACGGGAGAGAAAAGAAGCTGACGCCCAGGCAGAGATGGGGTGAGACTGGCACTTTATTATTCTTGAATTGCATTTATTATTCATGGCAGCTGAGCTATTTTTAACGTAACTGCAAAAGAAATGGTTTTATATTGCTTTTTTTTTTTTTTTTTTCCCCCATACACCGTGAGCTTTAAAGTTTAGACTTAGCTTTTCGTTTTTTGTTATTAAAAAGTACGTAATTGCAAGTCTCTGCAACTTCTGTAAATGAACTCATGTGTAAGGGAAGCCTCTGGTGATACATTTGTTGTACAAAGCCCAAAGTGTGAGCCTGGGTGGGTCTGGGCTGTGTTCACAAACTTTTCCAGAAGTTGGGAGTGAAGAGATTTTATTCGGCTGTGGTCACTTTGGCGCTCAGGAAAATGGATCCTGTTTGCATTTCTGAGTGGGTACACAGCTGATTGAAAACCTCTGCTCCAGTGTTCTGTAATGAAATAATGCTGTGTGGATGTGGCAGTGGGTTTTGGCATGGAAACAGGAGCTTAGCCTGGTATTTAATTTATGCCCTATTTATAAATCTCAGTCATGTAAGTTGAAGGACCTGACACACTGTTGGGAGTTTCTTGTGTATTAAACTCTTCGTGGCTGTTTGAAAGCGTGCTGGATCCGTCTGATCAACCCCCTCCACTTGTGTGGGTTTGGCATTACAAGACAAATAAGTGAGATTCTTAGAGGCTTGTTTTCCCCTTGCTGATATTCCTTATAGACTGTGTAGATAAAACAGTCAAGCAGGCAGACACACCTTCAAGACACAGAACAGGTAGAGGCGAGGAATCAAAAGTGACAGCAGTGTGAAGCAGGCATAGAGCCTTTGAAGTTGGCAGGGTATGTGCTAATCCAGGTTAAAGCAGAAAGTGGCCTTGTTTTCCTGTAACTTTTCCTGTGATGCACAAAGTTACGGTAAAACTTCTGGAAGTGCCAGGAAGGGCGTAGCAGGCAGGCAGCTTGTGACAGCGCAGTGTATTTCCCAGAGGTGGGAATGAACCCTGCTTGGAACAGGGTCATTGTGACTTCAGACCACCAGCTCCCAGGGAAGAAGCTCTGAGCTCAGTCTGCTTGGATCTCCCTGTATAACTGTAGCAGTGTACTAACAAAACTAAGCCAGAGATGACATTTCCACCCAAAATTCCATATTTCCACTTATCTCCTGAGTTAAAAGGTCTTCTTACTTGTACGTTGATCGCATGGGGATATTAAGTAGCTTTCAGCAGCAGTTAGATTCCTCTCAATACAAAAGATTAAAAGTGTACCACCTTCAAATGATGTTATGGCTTGTTCTGTTGGCTTTAGTTAACTTATTTTTGAAGCAGGGATTCTGAGCTTTGTTCCTCCATATTTAATGTTTTTGGTAACATCACATTCTGGTTTCCACAGACAAACTGTCCTTGGACTCTTGTATTAACACATCAGCACTTCCCCTCTGAAGAATATAGTTGTAACTAACACTTGATTGAGAGGGAAGTGAATGTAGTTGGATCCAGCTGAGACTTCAGTAGGCACTTACATTTCTCTGACTGCTAACTGCATAGAAGACAGAAGCACAAGTAGGTACAACTTCTAATCGGATCAGTGTAGTTTTCCCGTTTGTCCCATTTATCAAAGAATTCACCCGCTCATGTGTAGTGCCACTGCACTGTGAGCAGCAGCTAGAGCTGCCCCTTGTGCTGGTTGTGCTCCTGGAGCTCTTGTGAGTACGGGTTGAAAATGGCAGCAGACCTCAAGGAGCTGAGGGAAAGCAGACGTGTGCCTATCAGATGGGTCCTGTGGCTTCCAGTCAAGAAGCAGAGGTAGAATCCATTATGGAGTTCGTGTCTATGTCCATTTCTTTGGTTCTCTTTATTACTGAACATGTTTTTTTTCTGGAATGTATGAAGAATTGTTCAGTTTCAGTCTAGCTCTGCTGTTTTCTAACTGTATTTGCTCTACAGACTTCCAGCAGTGCATCAAAAGAAAGAACTGCTGATGCTCAGTAGCAGAATAGTTGTCTGAGGAAAGTGAATGTGTAGGTTGTGTTACAGACACCCAGCTGCAGTGTTCAGCGACCAAGATGCTCTGTAAATAGAGACTGGTTTCTGAGAGAGGGGAAAAAAAATAACAAGGATAAGGATACGTATGCCTTTAAACGCCCTTGATCCCCGTTCTCTCTGCCTGACCTTGCGTGCTTGCTGCTGTTCCCAACAGGAGCATATTCAGCCAGGATTCCTTTGCTGCCCTTTATCTGCAGGCAGGCCAGGAGGCAGCTGCTTTTCATTCCTGTGCTAAACACTGCTGGGTAATCTCTTGGGAGTTGGGGGAGGCCACAGGGAAAGCAGCCCACAGGCAGCTTCCAGCTAACACTGCCGGAGCTTCACTGCTCAGCCTTTCCTGTGTGGCTGCCAGTAGAGCAGTGTGGTCTCTGCTGGTCCCACCTGGACTCCAGCAGCATCTAAGCATTTCGCCCAAGGTGACCTGATGCAGCACTGGATGAAAGCACGGCTGTAGCTAAGAGGGCCTGAAAACCTGCCTGGTGTTTGGAGCAAAGGGCTGTGAGCGAGCCTTCCCAAACTTTGTTACTACAGCAGTTCAGTGTCTGTTGATCACATCCTGCAGGCCAGTACCCAAATCCTAGCAGGCAGTATCCGTGCACGCCCTCTGCACCCATTTGTGAGGAAGCAATAGCTTCCATAGGCTGTGGAGGTAGTGAGACCCAGTCCCTGACTTGGGAAAAGTTAGATTTTCAGAAAACAGGCAATGAGGAAGAAATGAGGTTTGATTCTGCAGTCCTGTGAGTCCACACTTCCTCAGAAAGCACTGACATGCAGTCATCAGCTATTCAGGCTGCTGAGGGAGGATAAAAGGAAACAAAGATAGACAGCAGCGGAGAAGGAAACTGGTTCTCACATCCTCTTTATGCTCCAGTTCTGCCTTTTGAAATACCGGGTCCTGGTGGGCTGAAATGCATTCCCCCCCAGCCCCTCCCTCAAATTACCCAGCACCACACTGCACAGTGGGCTTTTTACATGAGAGTGCTGGCTCTGATCAGCAGCAGGCAGAGCCCTGACGCAGCCAGCACGGCCTCCCAGCTGACTCAGCGTGGTGCTGGGCCGGGCGCCAGAGCTGAGCCACGTATCTTTGGTGCTCACATGCTCTCACGTACCCCCATCTGCTCTGCACAAGCTGGACCCGTCCAGGAAAGTTGTCCTTGGAGAGAAAGAACTTTAGGAAAGATAACAGTGAGAACTGCAAAGTTCCCACCACAGCAGCTGGGAAATCCTTACCCAATGCTGTCCATGGACCTTTATCGGATGACTTCTTTTCTGGGGACTTACATGGCTGTGCATTGAGCCCAGCCGCAGGGCACAGTGCAAAAATATGTTCCTAAGTCTCTGTGCTCTTGAAGGTGTCCTGCTGCTATCACACCCCAGAGCTGCTCCCTGCCCTTGTACCTGTGCACTGCTGTGTCCATCATTCACAGAAACCAACGATTCTGCTGGTACTTTGTGGTTCCTCATACAGCATTTTTGTCTCGGTTTTTAGATGAAGGGGGGCTACGGACTGCCTGGATGCAGAGCAAGATATTTAAAATTATCACCTTCTCTGCATCCAAATGCAGAGACTTCTTTGTCTGACAAGTAAATGAATGTCCCTGCAAAGAGAAGCTGCAATGAGAGAGAGGGTGAACAGCACGTGAACCTGTAGAGGTGCCCTTGGCTGAACCCCATCCAGGAACACCAAGGCAAATGCAGTTAATGAGGACCAAGCTCAGCCTCCTCGGCACATCCCAGCTGCTGCTTCAAACAGCATCTGTTCGGGGAATGGTGACTCTAAAAGCTTTCCTTTCCAAAGCACACATAACAAGATTTCTTTCTGGTCGTGCAGCAAAGGGGGCAGGTGGGCAGGAGGTAGTAAGTAATTTGGTTTACTAAATAGGCGTGTTTCGGGTGGGTAGACAGGATTGTGAGGCCAGAATTGCTAAGGAGAAAAAAATAAAAGATTCTCAGTAGGAAAAATCCCCAGATTGCACAGGAAAAACGGAGAAAAACAAGGACACAAAGCATCAGCCAAATGCAGTGGTGCAGGCAGAAACACTTCCCCACGCCCTGTGTAGAAGCTACTGAGCAAAGACATTGCTGGGTGCCATAAAAGATCTGAAGCAAAGAGTGTTTAAAGAAAAAAAAATAATAAAAGGGTTTGTTCTTCTCCCTCTTTTCCTTTCAAAGAGGTCTGGCAGGAAGGCTGTATTTTAGCAGTTGCCCTTAGGGTTGGGAACCCACTGAGGAGAGCGAGCCTGTAACTGTCAAATGGGTTTTTCCTAAAGAGGTGGTATTTGCACTGGAAATACTCCCCAAAAGTAAATGCAGCAAAGCATCATTTCTCTGAGAAGACCATGCTGTGTGAAGAACCCAACAGGCAGCTGAAAATGAGAAGACAGCACACAATGAAACACAGAAGCTGCCACAGTGCCTGAAATTCAGGCTCAGAGATAAATGTCTTGCTGAACATTTCTTCCAAGGGCTGGCTGTCCCATCCTGCAACATAAACTATTCCTTAAAACGGAGGATGTTGCTTCATAGCATTTTACACTGGGTGTTGTGGCTGGAGGTGGCAGTGGGAACGTGCTCTGTTCCCAGCTCTGTCTATGCCTTCTGTGGTCTAAATGGAAAAATCACTTCGCTTTTTGATTTCTATTTGGTTATTAGATCCATCTGCTGGATTGGGAGTATTTATCTAGTGAGGATTAGAGAAAATGCTTTGTAAAATCCTTCCATTAAAGACATGTCAAGCAAAGGAATTGATGGTGATTCCCCGTTGCAGGTGTAGATGTGTGTTGAGAGCTCTGTGCGTGATGGTCTGTGTGGTAGAGCCGGCAGACGAGCTCCCTGCTGGCAGGAGCTCTGCTTCAGCTTGGATGCTGTGCTGTGCTGTGGTGCCTGGGGATGTGCTTCTCCACGTGGCACATGCACTGCAGTGCTCCAGGGGAACAGAGCTGGTGCCAGCCCCTGGTGCTGCCCCTGAACAGCTGTAGCTGCAAGCCCGTTTGGAGGGGCCTCCCTGGGAGGTGGCTTATATCCTTTTCTGTTGCAGGGGAGATTCTCTGGCGCATTCTGTCTGCAGAAGCACTGGATTTCTTCAGAACATCTTATATAGGAACAGGCTTACAGGCCTATAAAGAGCCTGTATCCGGCCAGGACACTCGAGGACAGTCCGTAAATCTACTGACATATGTGTTCAGATTACACAGAATTGGAGAGCAGCACTGGTTTTAATCTCATCCAGATTTTGGTACTTTCTCTGCTCAGCGTACCCCACAGGTGAAATATGGCACTAGTGCAAGGGAGTGAACTGATGCCATCTGTACCTCTTTGACACATGCCATTGCTTGCAGGGTATTCTCCTCCAGGCTCTTGGCAGCTTAGTGATGTGTCCCAACATGGTGAGGCCCCTTGCTCAGTGCTGGCCAACTCAGTTCCTTTGGCTCTCTCAGTCCTTGCAACTCTACTGGGGCCATAAAATAAGAGGACAAATAATGATCTGCTCATTGCAATGGTGAAATAAGCAGCTATTCATTAAGAAATCAATTTGGACATTGTAGTAATGAGAATAGTATAAGAATCAAGGTAGAAATGAGACCAGCATGCATTTTTTGTATGCCATCTTAATGACCACTGGGTCGAACTCCATTCGGTGAGCAAATCAGCTATGATTGATCCATCCCTTCTGCTCCCATGGCATCCCCAGACACCCAGTGACCTTCTTCCAGCTTCTCTAAGGAGAATCAACAAAAGGAGGTAGCTGAGTTTGTGCTCAGACAACATCCTGGAGCCAGGTGCTTTGGTGTTACAAAGAACAGCTGGATTAGTTGTTACAGGGACTCCTAGCCGGGAGCAGGAAAAGAAGAGGCAGCATTTAGGGATGTGTGGTGAACCTAGTTTAGACACTTAAAAAGGGGAAAGAGGGCTGTAATGGGAAAGAGAACACGGCAGTTTGAATCCTAGGCACTTTCAGGACTATTTTTAAATGCTTTGTAGTGTTTTTGGAGACAAGGGGCCAGCAGCTCGGCCAGAAGCAAGCTGATCACAGGTGGGTGTTCTTCAGACAGTACCTTGATCGTGCATCTCAGATACAGCTTTCAGCACCTGTGCTTTTCCTGCTCTGAACCTTCAGCAGGTATGCCGGTGCCCTGCAGTATTCCTTGTGCCCCCTCCTTGCAAACCCACTCAGCTGTGCTGAGCTGTGCCAAACCCTGCTGTGGTTCTGCTGAGAAACTTCAGAGAGGGTAAGGTAGAGCTCCCTGGTGCCTTGTTAGATGCGTACCCTCGATCTGCAGGCTGCACAGGCTCTGTTGTCAGGACCTTCCCAGAGCTGCTCACCTCCCCTATTCCCACACCAGTGTAGTCTCAATTCCTTGCTTTTTTTTCCCCTCTTGCAGTTACTGCTGCCTGCTATTTCTCTTGTGCTTCACCATTTAGATCCTAGGAGGGCTTTTGTTGTGTAATGTCTGCTTTAACCTTGTCAAACAAGTATGTGAGTACTGAAAGGAAGGCTTCCACACTTCCATTGCATCCTGTGCAATACATTATTTTACTACCTAGATGTATTCTGTATCATTTTGCTGGATTTACAAAACCATCTTTTTTTCCCCCTCCACAAGAAAGGAGTGTGAACATCTCAGTGCTGTTCCCAAGCAGAGCACAAAGCTCTCCTCGATCATTACCTACAGAGCTTCAGGAACTGCTTCCTAGAAAGCATTGTTCACATGCCAGGCTGCTGCTGTACTCAGGTGGTTATGAGGAGGCAATAACATGCTGGTCTCATAATGCTATCTTAAAAATCCATTATTAGGGACTTGCAAATTGGCAGCAACTGTTTCTGTTTATGGTAAGGAAAGGGGAGATGTGAAACAGAATTTTGGGAGATTCTGCATATTTTAATTCTCTCAGAGGGAGATGGGTGCTGGAGTTCCCTCCTTGGCACCAAGTAGGCAGGTGAAGTCATAGACGTGCCCTGCTGCTGCTGCTGGCAGTTTGCTTTCTGTTGGAAGCAAAGCACATCTGGTGTATCTCTCAGCTTGCTGGTGAAGTCTGTGTGACTTTCACATTTGTAACTGAAAGGGAAAGACCTGTCAGAGACAGCATGAAGTCTTGTTGCTCTGGGGAAGACCATAAGGCAGGAACAAACATATGAGAAGTGTTGAGACAGCAGTGATCACAGAACGGCATGAAAGCAGAGCTCCCTTCCACTGACACCAACAGTGGTGCAAATTTCAGCATACCTGGCGCATAGCTCCTTGTACCTGAGAGCAGGGAACGGGCATGCATGCCTCATCTGTGTTCTGGGTAAGCAAGCAGCCAAGTCTGCCTCGTGCAAGTGGAAAAAACGTAAGCAAACCACTGTGAAGATTCTGATATTCTGATAGACGTTCCAGTGGCATTTTATTTTCCGTTCCTGGTGTTAAGAGGGAAAGTAATACCCAGGTGCTACTGCAGCACTGTTGCTGCAATCAGAGAAGGAAAATCTCCAGGAGGGTCTGGGAGCTCAGTCAGGGCACGTGGCAGGGGCCATCAGATCCATTGCTTGGTCTGAAACCCGCTGCAGTCAGCAGGATGGTTTCCATTGATTCCAGGAGCAGACGTTGCTGCTGAGCACAGGAATAACTGCTGTGCGTGTGAGGGGTGATCTCTGAGCAGGGCTTTCCATCATGGTGTCACTGCAGCCAGTGTCACGTGTGCATGACTGGAAACATTAGAGCCTTCCAGGCTCCTCCATGGCCCACTCCCAACAGCTGGCTCGTGCTGCCAGAGGGATTTGCTCCAGTTACACAGCTCACCCAATTATCTCCCATGACAGGGAAAGAAAACTTGCTCAGTGATGAGAGATCATTACAAATTACAAGCTCTGTGAGTTTGGGACAAACGAACCCCCTAAGTGCTGCCTGGTTGAACACTGTCTGTGTTCTGTGTGATAAATAACAGCTGACTTTTTCCATCGCTAGGAAATGAATCACTGTGGAGGCAAAACCAAAAAGGAGTCTCAATCCAGCTAGGAGACCTGAGAAGGAAGCTGCTGGAGGAGAGACGTATACTAACTCCACTGGCCTGTGGCCTGTCTTACACTTACTAACAAATGTCTACAGCTAGGTAATGACCTTCCTTTGTTCTTTCTGACACTGGCCCAGGACTTGGGGGTTAAGGCACAGAAATGTTCATTTTCCCCAGCTCAGTAAATTCTGTGTCTTGAAGGATAAGTCATGATCCATGTAAATTATAGTAACTGTTAGTGCAGCCCAGAGAATTTGAGTCTCATTTGAAAAAAAAGCTGTGGCTGAATTAAACCAGACAGAGGGAATGTACAGAAATATCTGGTTCAGACCCTTGCACAGGCTTCTTCTGAATAAGAGAGCTGAGTCAGGACTGTAACCAGAGGACAAAGCTGGAAAAAGGGAGGTCAAAGGGAGAATTTTATTTCCTTCCTAAGTTTTGTTGATGCATTCAGAAAGCACCAGGTACAGTCATCATCTTGTTCTCTTCATTGCAGCTGTGAGAACTTAAAATAGGCTGGAAATAAATTTCTGGATTTCGGGGACTTGCATGTCACAGGATTGTGACTATGCTTTGTTTGCAGCTGTTTTATCCAGGCAAGAAGTCATGGGATACATCCAACCACATCAGGCTTCACTGAATTGAAGTGTGGAAATGGCCAGTGCCTTGGGTTTTAAACAAAGTAAAATGGAGACTGCAAGCCCTGATGCACCTGGTCTGTTGTGTCATGGAAACATTTCTTCCTGCCTCTTGAAATGCTCAGATTACATCCTGATGCCTGAGATTCAGTTCCTTAGTTCAGCTTAGATATTACTGGTTACAGAATCCAGGCACTACTTGCTTTTGTGCAGCAGCTGCACATTGTGTGGTGAAGTGCTTCCTTTAATTCATTCTTAAGTGACTTGCTTTTAATCCTGCAGCATGACCTCTCACTGCAGGATGTGCTTCCCAAGCATGAGTCAAGGGAGGAAGAGCTGTGCTGAGGGGAAGGCACTTGTGTTCACAGCCCAAACCCATCCTCCATCTATTCATCCACCCGCTTTCCCAGAGCTCCAGGTCAGAGATATCTTGTGAAGGGCAAGCAGCACAGCAGCCAGAGAATCATATAGCTGGTGAAGTCACCATGAACTGTTTGCTCATGTGCCAAGGAATAGTGAAAGAAAACTTCAAATCTGGCTAAAAATAATATAACCACTAATTATTAGCTTAACTTTGCCACACCAGCTGTGTTGTGTAGGACCATCTGGTAGACAGAACACGAGGTTGTGATGTCCTGTTTGTGTTTCTACCTGCAAGCTGAATGCTGATCCCTGGGTGAATGTGTGAGTAAGGCTTGCTAACCTTGGGGTGTTGTTGCTGCTATGACTAGGCTGTGGTCTTTAGAAATGTGTGAAGACAACGGAGCAGGACAGAGAAGATCTAGAGGAAGGTAAAAACTTCTGCCTATAGTTAAACACCCTTGGTGGCTTTGTTACTATGTCCATATGAGCTACTGTGCTTAGCTCCCACTGTCACATATCTCTAGATTGGAGGCAAATAGCAGAAGTGCCACTGGGGATGCATAATGCAATGCAAGTGCCAGAAAGTCAGTCCACTTCCCCCATTGCTCAGCTTCCCCTCTGCCCTTACAGCTCTGTTCATTTCTGTTGCAGGGAGCAGCCAATCTTCAGCACCAGAGCCCATGTTTTCCAAATTGACCCTGCTACCAAAAGAAACTGGATCCCCGCCAGCAAACACGCCTTGACTGTCTCCTATTTTTACGATGCCACGCGCAACGTGTACCGGATCATCAGTGTGGGGGGCACCAAGGTAGGGAGCATTTGCTGACAGCATCACAGCTGGAAAGCAAGTTTGTCTCCAACTGATGTCTGTTCTGGATGCTTTGTGTCACGTTGATTAGTTTCCAGCATGGGGCACTCTGGTGTCTTTACTACAGGGAATAGAAGATAAAGCACTGCCTCCATGCTTGAATGTACTCAGTATGGACACTAGGCTCTGTGCTAATGAGAAGTGTGCTTTCTTCTCTCTCGCTCCTTGGCTCTTTCCTCTCTGAGCATGCAAAAGAGATCTTTCTAAGAGCCTTGATCCTGTGCTGAAACTGACCCATGTAGACAGAAGGAACAAACAGAGGTGCTGCAGTCTGTTCAGTCGCTACCCCCAAGACAAGGTTAATTCTCCCTAAACTGCTCTTGATAGAGATTTTTCTGACCTGTTTCCTCCAGTGAAGACCTCCAGTGGCAGAGATTCTTGCAATCTCCTCAAGCAGTTCATTGTGTTGCTACTCTAACCAACAGTGTTCTGTAATAACTTGTGCTAAGTGCAGTTTAAGCCTTTTACTTCTTGTTTTTTTTAATTCCTACTTGCCATGAAAGTGAAGAACATCAGAAAGTTGTTCAGTCCCCAGAGGCATTCTGCATCTTTTCTTTTCTTCTGGCAATGGAGGCCCAATAAAGATTGTAACATTCAGGCTTTCTTATTTATTTTTTTCTTACAGTAGACAAAAAGATTCACACTTGTTTGTGTTTCATAGCTAGACTAGAAAGACTTTTGGTCACCAGAACCCTGAATAGCTGCTTTATTAAAAGAGAGTTTCTACCCTGAGTTCCAAGAGTGCTCAGTGATTGTGGTGATCCCATACTACACCCTGGGGCAGCAGGATGGAGTTCTCTCTAACTCATTTTTGCCTCTCTCCACAGGCAATCATCAACAGCACTATCACCCCCAACATGACCTTCACAAAGACATCCCAGAAATTTGGACAGTGGGCAGATAGCCGAGCCAACACAGTATATGGACTGGGTTTTGCTTCAGAGCAGCACCTCTCCCAGGTAATGTGGCAGATGCTGGTAGAGACCTGATCCCAGTAAGAAAAATGTCCCTGAAACCCAGAAGGAGAGATCAGACTCAGGAGGAAATAGAAACACTGGGGTCTTGATGTAGTGCTGTTCCCAGTGTGCTAAAACCTAATTCAAGATGCAAAGATAGGAGGAAATGGTTTAAAGTGATCCTTGTTGAGCTTCTTGATTGTTACAAAATGAATTTGGACTTAGGGCTCCATGAGTATTTAGCTGCTCTCACAGTTCTGAGTGCTGGAATCATGGGTAGGTAGGGGCTATTTCTTCACTTTTATTACTAATTGAAGTAGAAAGCACATAAAATGAAATAACAAAGGGAGGAGTGACCCAGACATTGATTCTAATTTGTTCCACATTTCAGTTTAGCAGCAGAGTGACTTTTCTGCTTCCTTCCAGTTCGCAGAGAAGTTCCAGGAGGTGAAAGAAGCAGCACGTTTGGCAAGGGAGAAGTCCCAGGATAAAACAGAACTGACCAATCCTGCCCTGAGTATCACATCTCACCAGGTAATGCTTGGGGATGTGCAGGGATAAAGCTTACTGCAGAGCAGCGGCTGCTAGGGAAAATGGCCACTGTGCTGATCTCCTCTAGTAACTTTTGCTTCTGTCTTTTCTGCCCAAAAGCTTTCTTGATAGACACTGAGGTTGGAGGTTCTCTTTCTGATGACACCTGTGACCCTGATGTCACTCTGCTGAAGCACATGAAGTGGATAAAATGATTTCTGCTTAAGTGGAGTTCTTGGAAGGTTGACACTCCTCCCTCTTTGCCAGTTCAACATTTGTCTTGATAAAACCATACTGGAGGAGGTCTTGGGTTTTCTGTTAGTGGTGATGGTAGTGGTTTTTGGCTTTATTTTCTTTAGAGTTACTGGCTCTCTGTGGACTCAGTGTGACAGTAATAGGCAAGCAACATGCAAGAATGCATGCTGCCTGGCTAAAGAAGATAGGAGAAAAGATACATGGCATTTCCAGCCATTTTTGTTCCCTTGCTGGGGCTGCAGGGGAGTTCCTCTCTCAAGTGTCTCTGGTAGCTGATGGTCTCAGAAAGACAAAGTGATTTCTTAGCACTGGTGACTGGGGAGTCCCTGCTATATTTCTTCCATTTCTGCCCTGCTTCCACTGTAGAAGAGAAGGAGCTGTGCTATCCCTGCAGAAATCACTACCTTCCACCTTGGGGAAATCTTCACTAAGAGATGCAAGCATGACAACCAGTCATTCAATTTCATTTTTCCCCAGACCAGAAAGCTGAAGCCCGTCACTTATCATTCTCACATTTGTCACACTTGCAATTGCTGCCTGTCCCTGTATAACTAAATCAATTCCAGCAGCAGGAGTGTGGAGAGGAGAGGATAAGCTGTGGAGATGTCTACGCATCTTTTTCTCATGTTGCAGCAGCTTGGCATTGATGGTGAAGTTGCCCTCCCAAGTAGTGCTCTCCAGGGGTGGCTATGGATTTCACTGAGCTCCTGGCAGAAGGAGAGGAGCTGTGGGATGGAGGATGCTGCGTTCTCTGGGTTGAATACAGATGGAATGGCAGCAGGAGGAGGAGGGAGTGTGAACAGTACCTTGGCCTGCAGGGAAAAGAGGGGGAGGTAGAGGCAGTGGCTCTCAAGAGACTGGAAATGTCACGTGGAATGGAAAAATGGGCAAAACCCACCTAGATTTTGGCTCCCACTGTCTTAGTCCCATCTTAATATGTGGCACATGAGTAAGAGAGTTGAATAGAGCATTCGTAGCAGAACCAAGACAGATTCATGGTCAGCTGCAACTATGAGAGCTTCCCTGGCTGGGAGGCAAGCAGAGAGTGGAGAAACACTCTGCTGTTCTGTTTATATCAGGCTGAGTGCAACAGATGTCACAATAGGATGTGTCCATTTCCCATGCACAGCTACAGCAGAAGGTATGAGGTGATCAGAAGGTGATTTGGCACACATCTTGGAAGTGGCCTTAAGGCTCAGTTCATTCTTCGTACTTGACTCAGCAGTGCTAAAATGGCCTCAGTGTAAGCCCATGCTCACCCTTCCCATTCAGCATGCCTCATCTCACCACGGGAGAGCTCACACATAGGTATGCATGACCCCTGCCTGCAGCCATCTGGCAGCCAGCACTCAGCACATGCAGCGTTTGCTGCTGTGTGGGCATGCAGGCCTTGTCCTGCTTCCCCCAGCCTGTACACACATCATCTCCTACTACTGGTTTGCAGTCCCTGCGTTAATGCAGCTTCAAACATGAGCTTCATCCTTCAATAATTGATCGTTTTTCTGTTTGCAAGTGAGCAGAGAGCAGGCCTGTCTCCTGACATTAAATCAGGGCTCTCTGATTTTCTGCATTTGCACTAGCTAATTTAGGCTTCAGACTTAAGAGGAAATCCCAGGACAGCAGTTCTCTCCCATCCCCTAGTACCTTTTAGGTCAATCCCCATCTTGTTTTAGCATCTCCATCACAGAGTAACTGTGGGTACTGCGAGTAGCAAAACATTGTGGAGCATCTTCAACTGCTACCAGTTTCAGCTGAACTCACAGGAGCAACAGACCAGAACAAAAACTTCTGCACCTTGCCTGCCTCCGTTTCTCCACCTACAAAAAGAGCTTTGTGGGGCAAGATGAGGCAGGGTTGTATTTTGCAGGTCTTGCTTCTCGATTGCCCTCTGGAAGGCTTCTTGAAGCTGGTGTTCAACACATCTTGTGGCCCAGTCTGGCTCTATTTTTAGATGTCAGATGACTCTGAAGACAGGTGGCTGTCCTTATCACAGGCTTTTAAGGGCTACCTATCAACTCCAGTGGGCTCACCAGCCACCTGGTCTCACAGCCCTCAACTAAGAATCCCAAAGTCTCATTACTCAGAGTCTTTTTATAGTTTGCCACATCTGTGCCAAGTTTCTTTCCTGCTATGAAGGGAGACCATGAAGACAGGGTCTTCTGGAGAGAAGGATATAAAGGTTGCTTTGGATTTTGCACGTTCATCGCTGCTCTGCTGTCAGTTTCCCTCAGGCTGGGAGGATGAATCCATCTCTTCTAGCTCCGATTTGCACAGGAACAGGGAGGTATTAGAGAAAGAGGTGTACTTTAGGAGTATGAGTCTTTTCTTCCACGCTTTGAAAAGTGAGTGACAGTAGCAGAGTTTCCCTCCCTTGAGCCCCACAGTTCCAGTGGTACATGGTGTCTTAATTCAGTGTACTGAAACGAGTTGCAGCTGAACACAGGTGGCATAGCTAGGTCTGTGTTCAGAGTGCATTAAGCCTTTGAACTGCTCTGAGAACCAGCAAGAAAGTCGTGTTAAGAATTCAGTAAAACCCTGAAACAGCCAGCTTGAGCAACTTGGCACGTTGGGCACAGCCATGGGACTCAAATTACAGGCTGTAACATCACTGGCATTTGTCAAGGGAAAGCTGAGGGCCAGAGAATTCAGTACCTCAAGTCAGGAGGGAGGAAGAGCTGTGTGGGCAAGCTGTGAGCCCACCTGTTCAGGGTGTCTGTGCACTGGGATCACTGCCCCAACATAGCATGGAGGCAGGGAAAGGGAAGACGTGAGAGCAGAGCATCTGCTGGAAGAGCTGAGCAGGACAGACACCAGCTCCCCTGTCCAAGAGGAAGCCCTGTGTCTGTACGTTTCTGAAGTCATAATTACACCATGATTGATTCTGCTGAGCATGAGGGTCTTTGCCATGTAAATGTTGTGCACAGCACTATAGGAGCTGACATTGAAAGCTGGGGTCTCGCACACAAACACAGGAAATGAGAGCCAGCCCTGTGAACCCAGGTTGTGAATGAGTCTGCAGGAATCCGGTGGCCACAGTTTTTCTTTGCTGCCCTATGATAACCTACTCTTCCTCATCCCTCAGGTACTTCCCAGCCCCATCATCAGCTCAAATGGACCAGGAGAAGATAAACTATTCAGGAGCCAAAGTGCTGATGTTGAGATAAGCACAGAGAAGGAGCGTCTGAAGAAGATGCTTTCAGAAGGGTGAGGCTGCTATGAGTTCCTGGCTTCTAAATTCTCTGTTCTGGCAGGATTTGGAGCATGTTCTGTTCTCCTGGTGCTCATAGAGCTCCTAAATAACCACGTGATCTCAGCTCAAACTGACGAGATCTGATGGGGGTCAAACTGCTGACCCCATAATACTTGTTTAGTTAGCTAAAGAATGCTCTGAGTTTGCTGTTGCCCAAACCCTCCGCTGTAACAATTTCCTTTCTCCCCAGGGGAAAGTTTTTTTTCAGTTCAGGGGTGAAATCTGTTATTCATGCAGGATGGGAAGGAGAAGCTTTGAGTCTGCAGTAGGGATGAGTTCACACCACTTATCTACAAATCAGTAGTTTGTGATACCAGAAGATGTTCACACTTTTCCAGCTGGCCTAAGGCTGCATTTGTGTTAATTCCCCTGATGATTCCAGCAAAGTCCCTGCTGCTTCTGCTCTTTGTTCAAAAGACTTTGGGCTGGATTCTGCCCTGCGGCTCCTGCTGAGCTCCCAGCTGAACACTTAGAATACTTTTAAATTAAAAGCAAGTGTCCTTTGCTGCCTTCTCCCGAGTTGGGTGGTAGGGTTTTACTCAAAGCAAACTCAGATCCAACAGGGATTTAAAAATGGATTCACAATCCTACATTGCCAACCCCCCCCCCGACCATTAATGTCACTGTGTGGTTTCTGCAGTTTCAAGAAAACACACGACCTCGAAGTTGAATATTATCAGAGAATAAAGGAAAGAGAAGCAGATTCAAGGATTGAAGGATACATTTAAATTTGAGAAGTGAGACAAAAAGCAAATAAAAAGCTGTGCAGGGTAGAGAGCTGCCCAGCATCTCCAGGAGCATGATTTCAGTGCACATTTGCAATATGAGGGAGCAAAACCTTTATAAGAAGACTCTCATGCTGTCCTGCGTGCTTCCCTATTCTTTTACACAGCTCCGTGAGTGAGGTCCAGTGGGAAGCTGAATTCTTTAGCCTTCAGGACAACAACAGCAAACTTGTGGCTGCTCTCCATGAAGCCAATGCCAATGTGGACCAGTGGAAGAAGCAGCTGGCTGCGTATCAAGAGGAGACGGAAACACTGCGGCAGCGGGTGAGCAGAAGAGGGCCCTTGTAGGACAGGTCAGAGGAAACCCTGTTCCAGAGCCAGATGGTGCCCTTGACCCCGTTCTCCCATCAGTTTTCATGGGTGTCAAATTCAGGATGCTGTGTGAGTCTGGCAGGGAAGATGTGTCAAGGAACAAGGTCACGCAACCAGGGGCCTCTCACAAGAGCTCCTTTATTCTGCAGAGCAAGCTGGGAGTGTGCTGAGTCCCTGTAGATAAAGGGAGGAAACCAGAACACTAAGTTAGAATACTGGCTTCCCTTCATATTTCTCCAAGGTGGTTCCTAGCTGCCAGCTCTGCTGAGTAAGGCCTGTTTTCCTCCAGAGCTGGGCATCAGGACAGCCTTTTGGCTGCTGGCACGAAGGATGAACATTGCTCTATCTGCTATAATTAGCTGGAATCTAAGCTGTAACATCATGAAACGGGGGTTGCACAGTACAAACAAGCACTTGTTCAGTTGGAATAATAGCATCTTTTGACCTACGTAATGTCAAAGAGGTCGCAGATCAACTGAGGAGGCCTGTGTGCAACTGGGCAGAGGAGTGACAGTCACATGGCTGGGTTTCTTGGAAGGGAGGAACTGCAGTGCATTCAAGAAAGCATGTTAGGACAGTTGGAATTGCTCTGGAAAAGGACTCTGGAGCCCTGGAGAAGGAAGCATAAAAGCATTTCACTTCTAGTGCATTCAAAAGACAGCAGGGTTTTATAGCAATTAACAGCTGTTCCCACTTGATGGCTGTTGTGTGGCCAGTCTGTGCAGTAAACAACCATCCCTCAGGATTCACTGTGCCTTTTCCTAATTCTCAGCAGAGGAGTCAGACAGTAAAAGAGTTGTTCAGAGCAAATTTTCTCTTCTGCAACAGGAGCCTGCCTTAAGCATAACTGAGATCTTGGCTGTGCCTACACATATGTGCATTTTTCAGGGCTGGCTGGCATGAGCTTCCATTTCCTTGCCATCGCTCTGTGAATTCTCAGCTGTTTGGTGGCTGTTCTCATAGCCAGGAGACAGGAGTTAGGCTTTCATGAGTGAGGGGCAGCCAATGGGGACTTTGTAGAATCACAGAATAAACAAACTCATTGGAACATCCAGACAGTTGTCTCCAAACCAGGACGTTGTGAGACCAGAGCTGGTTGATTCTGGCTGTAACTATGTGAGCCTCACAGCTCGTGGCCACGGTTACATGAATCCTAGTGCAGGCTGCCCTTGTTTGTGGGAAAGTGTTTGGATTCAAGTGTGTCCATGTGAGAGTACTCAGTGCTGGAGCTGCACTTGCAAAGCTCAGCACAGGCCCTTTGAGAGCTCAGGCCTCATCAGCAGCTGCTGCAGACTTTCTGACTAGCCTTTAAAAATGAATCTTGTCATGAATAATTTAAGCCACTGGGCTGAATTTTTTGGGAATGGGAAGCACACTTGGACAAACCCTTCCTGCTGGCTCTGCTGTGACTGAACTGCAGTAACTCCCTTGCCCACAGCAGTATCAATCTGGGACTGTAAATGGTGCTGGATCTGGCCATTGCTATGAACTATGGGCTCGTGTGCTAGATGTCAGCCAGTCAGAATTTACTGTAAGTGCAAGACTGCAGGAGAAAGCAGAGATGGAGACTCTAAACAGGATTTTGCTGCAGTGTGTGTTTGTGTATGATCTATGCAGAGCAGAAGGAGGGACATTTTTTTCCCAGTAGCCAGGATTTGAGCTGTTACCCTGTTGCAAGCTCAGTTGTGTTTGCAAGAGATCCGGAACATGACAGAAAATGCCTGTTAGTAATAAGATGTAGGGACATTCCTGTGTCTGTAAGCATAACTCCCTTCCTTCTGTGTAGGTAGCAGAACTGGAGTCACAGGGGGCTCATGACTCCTCCAGTGAGAACAACAAGGAAGAGCTGAGCCAAACCCTGGAAGAACTGGAGCTGCTGATCAAGGCTAAAGATGAGGTAATATCCCCATGAAGCAGAGGAAATCTGAATTCTGCTGAATCTGGGTGGCCTGTCAGTCACCAACACCCTGTCTGTTATTCATAGCTTCTCTGAGATCAGGTACCTCATGCTGTTGCACATGATGCTACGCAAGCCAGGAGCCTTCATAAGCCAGCACAGGAGCTGGCCCTCCTGGGACAAAGGTGGATCTGGTGTGATGCTCTTCCCCCTTGTGTTTTAGGAGATTCAGATGCTGAAAAGCCAAAAATGCGGCCGATGGGAAGCAGAGGGCGAGCGTGAGGAGACACTACAGAAGCTCCAGGTAATGATGGCAGGTCTGGGACACCTCTGCACTTGGAGCAGAGAGACCATTTTTCCTTTGAGCTTAAGAGTAAATGTCAGCACTGCCAAACTGAACGCTGCCTCTGGGTGATGGGGACTGGTCCCTGTCTCTGCCTTCCTCCACCCAATTTGTGTCCCTCAGAGATTAGACAGGATGCCATCAGCTGGCAGTGGCAAACCCAACCTGCACATACTCTCCTCTAGCCCTTGCTGTAGACCTGGCGTGGGACACAAGTGGGATGGTGGCATCCTGTGACCTGTCCATCCCTCTGAAGTCTTGCTCAGCCTGCTGGATGGCCAGCAATGGCTGAGGGAAAAGAGCTATGGCTCAATCTGGCTGGCAGGAGGGATGCAAGCTGCTCTGCACCTCAGGGCAGGGACACAGATGGAAGCACGATCTGTGCAGTCTCTGGGGGCACTGCCTGCATTTGCCTATCTGAGTTACTGAAGAAGGAGGGGATCTGTCACAGGGCTCAGCCCTGCACCCAGACACTGCTTTTCGTGCCAGGATAGTATTTCTAAACATCAAATGCCATCAGTCTTGAAGATCAGTTTGTGAGAAATCCACATCACTAACACCAGTTCAAACCTCATGCAGATGGCTGGGTCAGGGGACACACGTTCATATGGATTTGCATGCTGGCATGCTGTGGCTTAATGTAGGCAGAGCCCCTGTGAGAGAGCTGATGCGGACCTGCGATGTCTGGGTGTGGGCAGCTTTGTGCTGGGGTGCTGATGGAACTGTTTGGTGGAGATAAGTGTGGAGATCTGTGAGCAGCACCTATCAGTGCTGGGGCAGCCACCTCACTGTAGCTGTGTCCTTTGGCAGGAGCTGGAGGCACGCAATGCAGAGCTGGAGCGCCGCCTTCACCTGGCTGAGCAGACCCTGGCAGAGACCCTGTCTGAGAGGGAGAAGATCCAGAATGAGGTCACCAAGGTGGCAGAGATAATGGACGTGAAGATTTTTGAGCTCAGTGAGATCCGGCAAGGACTAGCTAAGCTGGTGGAGAGCAACTGAGCAGCAGCAAGCTCAGAGGAGACACCTCCGGAGGAGGGGAGCCTGACCTGGGACTGGTTGCTGACAGCAAATTTGATCACAGAACAGCCTTGAGGTCTGTTTGGGCAGGATATGCCAACATACCAGCAGCTGCCTGGACAGTGTGGTGACCAGCTGCAGCCACGTACTGCCCACTGAACAACGAGCTGGAGAGCAGAGAGGCCCTGAGCTCCTGTATCCTCCACAGGAAGCATCTACAAGTCACAGCTGGGCCTCTCTGGACCCTGTCGTGGCTGTGGCACAGTCCAGAGACAGCAGCTGTCCCTCTGCTGCCTTCCCAGCCTCCCTGCTGCCACAGTGTCTCCATTTTTACAGTTTTCTAGGAGAAGGGGCTGAGCAGCCTTTGCATTTTTTTCAGTAGTTTTTTAGGGAACCACTTGCCTTTTGCGAAATAAGCTGCTTATTTCCCAACTTAGGGAGGGAAAAGAAGTATCAGCACTTTGAGGACATCACTGGCTCCTTTTCCAGCCTAACTACATTGTGTCTTTCTAACAGGATGCAACAACACTGGTTGCTGTCAGGAGCTTTCAGAGGTAGCAGAGTCCCCAGTGCAGAGCAGGGTGCTTGTCTGTCCAAGTGCTGTTCAGTTCCCGCCTCCAGAGGAAAAAGAACTGCAGAAAAAGCTCTTATTAGTTTAACGCAGTGGGATTTAATGAATTCTTAAAACTTCTTTAAGCTGAGAGCAGAGGCCTGGTTGGGAAAGGAGCATCTGAGAAATGGGACGTGCCCGAGGGGATGGCCAACCAACTGCTAGATTGGCATCTCTCCTGGCCTCTGAGGGCTGTAGTTAATTGAAATTAAATGGAGCAAATCAGAATTGCTCTTGTTTGGTTTTTTTTTTTTTCCTCTCTCTTTTATAGGGAAACAGTCCACAGAGATGTCCTGCTCTGTGTCAGATGAGCAGTGTTCCTTTTGAAGGGTACAGGTCCCAGCTTGCCATGCTTATCCAGATTCAATGAGAACAGGAGGCATTTGGAGCGTGCTGGGACCAGTGCCCTGCAGGGCCTGTGGGAAGTCTGTGGGTTACTGTAGATGTTGTCTAGATGTAAGAATCAAGCAAGGCCTGAGGGAGACACTGCAGAAACCTGGAAAGTCATGTCTCCCTCCTGGTGTCCTGTGAGTCCCCGTAGTTACTTAGGAGCATGCATAGCCCTATGCTGAATGACAAAGCAGTGTCTGTGTAGAAGTAGATAGTAACCTTACAGGAGTGCTGATTTGGACTTTGTGGTTGTTTTTTGCCCTCTTTGCTGCTATAGATTAGGCAAAGACAGCAGTAATCCTGGGAATGTTTCCCAGGTCTGCAGAAACTGTAATTACTTAGCAAGCACCGGCTGCCATGTAATGCCTTCTCTGCATCCAGACAATCCTGGGCAGACCAGCATCAAGGCAGTGCAGTTCCTCAGGGCCTCCCTCTCCTTTCACTCACCTGGTGACCAAGAGAGGAACCCACATCTTCTGCACGCTGCCTGCAAGTTGGGGCAGGACTAGGTCTGACACCTCGAGAATCTGCTGGAGTGGAGAATTGCTGGTGACTCTGTGCTGGATTGTGTCTAGGCAGAGCCCATCCCTTACACAGGGGTGATGAGGAAACACTGAAATCTCCAGACCTGTGTAGCCAGGGAGGGGCATTTCTGTTTGGAGGCTTTCAGGTTAGTTTTCTTGTTGTTGTTGGTTGTTTTTGTTTTTTTTTTCTCTCTTTTTTTTTTTTTTTTATTATTATTCTGTTGTTTTTGTTGCTATTAGTTTCTATTTTATTTTGTTTTGCATGAAGTGTTCTCACAGCTGTGTAGGGGTGGAGCTATTGTAATAGTATTTGTTTCAGGGTGTTTAAGAAGGGAAGAAAGTAAGCAGGCTGGCAAAGCTTTCTGGGGACTTGTGTACACAACCCATGCCAGTGTTCACATTTTATTCCAGCAGGAGCAGCCTTCTTTGAAATAGAGATCAGCTCCAAGAAAGGTGTGTTTCGTCTGCATCTGTTACTGTAATGCGGGGTGATGGAGGTGGGGCTTGGAGTATGAAAGAAAAAGTAAGCAAAAGTTTACATTCTGGTTGTCTCTGCTCTCTCACACTTCTTTTCCATGCTGTGACTCACAAGGTAGAGCTGAATACAGATTCTTGCATTTGGCTGGTGACCATTTCATAGTTCTGCCCGTGCTCTGCATCTGTGGCTCTGTTGTTCTGCTCATTGATCAGGGCTGACCTGGCCAGCACCACACCTGGGTGAGTCAGCTCTGCTCAGGGAGGCTGCTCCCAAGAGCCAAGGGGAAGGACAGAGAGTCAAGCTGCTGCATGACTGAGTGGGAGAGAGGCAGATGCAGCTGCAGCACGGTGCTTCAGAGAGTACCTGCTGTCTGCTGCTTTCCCCCAGGACCTGCCTTGACCAGGGTCAGGCAGCAGTGCAGGGTGAGAACTGGCTCTTAGGTTATTAAGTCTCTTCTAGTCCTATATGTATTTCATGCCCTCAAGCTGAAGCCTGCCATACTCAGTGCTGTCTGCCTCTTGAAACTTGGAGCTGCCCAGCTGCCAGCTCCATGACAGGATGCAGGACGTGCATCCCTGCACACAGCATACCTTGAGGCCAGCAGCACTCTGCATGCATTTGCTGTGCCCTGCTTTTTCTTGTAGTCACATTCTCTGTGCTTCCTTGCACTTCCATTGTCAAGAACCAGGAACAGAGGTCATTTTACTTTAGACACTTCCCCACGGGTACTAGATGCAATTCTCTTCCTTGCCAGAATAATCTGAATAGTGGCTTTTTTATGAGATCTGTCCTGTGCTCAGCATTTGTTAAAAGTCTTTTACAGAGGCATTGCAGGGCAGTGTGATGGATGGTTCTGGGAGGCACTTTCCTTTGCAGTCTTCCCTCTTCTAAACTAATGAAAACCCATTCATCACCATCTATTTCCACAAATGCCCTAAATCTGCAGTTAGCGATGAGGCAGGTCTACTGGAGATAAAATAGCAGCAAAGCACTAATTCCATCTGCCCCATTCTAATGAGTGTTTAAAAAGGAGTCCCATAGTGTTCCAGAACAACAGCCCTCTAACATGTCCCCACCATGCCCTTCCCAGCCCTCATTTGTTCCCCATTTATGCTTCTCTTGCTTCAAAAGAAGAGAATCTTGTGTTACAAAAGCCAGTTTTGAATGGCAAGACTGCAGTTTGTTTGCTTCTGTCTCACAGTAACAATTACTGTCAGGAACTAAATAACAGTTGCTTCCTTGCTGGAGGAAAAATGCTACTGATTGCAGGTACCTTGAGAGACCTAATTCTTTTAGCAAATGAGGTTCTTAATTATTTATGGAAAACCTAGGCAGAACGTTAATAAAGAGAACATGGGGAAAATGGTTCACATGAGACGAAGATGCAAACAAAAAATGTTGCAGCCATACTCTCCTGGCACAAGGTTCTGAGGAGTACAGCAGTGAGTCTGATCTGCTCTGAATGTGGACCTGAGACGAGGCCCTTCTGGCCAGCTCTGCAAGAGGAAACGAAGCTTTGCTGTTACAGGACGTGCCAATAATAGAGCCTCAGAAAAAAGGATGTCTAATGCAAACTCCATCTGACAGATGCTGGCCTCCCAGGCTGAATGGGAATGCAAGTTCAGTGCAGACCGAGAGCAGGCCTGGCAGTCAGGATGCCAGACCACCACCAGCTCTCTCTGCAACCTCCCTTGTCTTTCCAGGCTTTCATTCCTCCTCCATAAAGTAATCAACCTTCCCACAGGGCTGTTGGACCTCAATTACTGGCATCTACAAGGTGCCTGAGAAGCCAAGGGAAGGAAAGGCCAGCGCAGGGTGGGCTGGTTAATACCTTAAGTCTGTGAGTGATTATGAAGGAGGTAAGGTCTTTCCAAAATAATGCCATACAGCCCCCTTGATGATGTGTGATGTGGCTTTAGGTAATCTCACAGCAAAGCTCTTAACATACTGACTTCCATACCTGTATTTTTGTAAGAGCACACTGAAGCAAATTCTTGCTGGAGGGGAAGCAGCTGGGCACTTTGTCTTAAATTGCCAAAGGATCAGACATGGGGGAGTTGGTGATCAAATAGCACCAAAATAGGTGAGCTAACCCTTTTGAGCTCCCTGCATCTGGGCTGGGATACAGAAATCAGATGGTCTGTTACTTGGAGGGGAGGTTATTTTTAGTTCAGAGATTCTCTGTTTACACTTGACAGCACAGGCAAGCATCCTCTGTGAGTGCAACCCCCACCCCTGCCACATGCAGGCACTGGAAGACAATTTGTGTGCACCAGAGAAGGCACGGCAATTAAATGTGTGTTTTGGAAGATGTCCATGAGCACATAATAAAGCCCCAAACTCTAGTGAGCTTCACAGTCTCCTTTCCCAGAGTAATTTATAATTATTATCGTTATTAGATTGTGGTGTGTAAAGGCAGTCTGTGCTCCAAGGGAAAAGAACATGAGCTACAGCGCTAATCATCTCTGCCTCCTCCATCAGCTTCCCACCACCCTACCAAGAAAGCAGCAGCTGGAGTCATTCTGGAAATGAGATACAGTAAGAACAACACTCCAGACAATAGATGTGTCAGCTCTAGCAACAGGTAATCTAAAGGAGCAACGTTTTCACATTTCGGTCAGTTCACAACTGATTCAGTGCTCACAGCCTCTCAGCTCCCCAGCTAAGCACAAGCCTGGGGAGTGAGAATCAAAGAAACCAAATTCAATTTCCTCAGATGCTGCTGTCAACTTCAGCTGTAGGGAGCTACTGGGTGGAAGGGAATGGGAGGCTGGTATCAGTTTTGTCCCCGGGGTGTGGAGCGAATGGCTCTGCAGCACTGTTCCTAGAGCCACTTTTCTTATAGGTCACTGGGATTTGCATGGGCTGCCACAAATGTGAATTTTCACCCCTTTCTTAAGTACCCCACCTTGCAGATTTATTTTTTTTGTAATACCTGTGTGCCCCAGAATGATCAGAGCAGTCCTTCTGCCTCACTACTCTCTTTATGCTGTTACAGGCATATTTTTCCCAAGTGCTGGTAGAACAGCAAGTGAGAGAGGATGCTGTCTTAGGCTCTGCCTTATGTTTCCAGCAGTAGCAAGCTAACAGGGTTTCAAATCCTGTCAGACAACAGACAGAAGAAGGCACATGTGAGAAAAGTAATTTCCCTGTAGCTTTACTGGTTGGAGATACTAAAGTCCTGACCTTGTTATGGGCAGATGAAAGCACTGAGTCTACAAATTGTTGGCATTGATGCCACCTCTCATGTGGTCTATTATGTCTAAAAGCAGTACAGCTTATGATGTTTGGGCCTGGGAGTGCAAGAGTGACACTGGGAAGTTCAGTATCCTACAACAGGAATCTATGCTTACCCTCAGTAGGTAGTGAGGGAGGGTTTGGAATTTCAGTGAAGAAACTGCAAAGGTCTGTCTAGCAGAAGAGCCCTAGAATGGAGAGGATGCCAAAACTGTGATGGAATGTTGCAGGGATACAGGATCAGACCTGCCCTGCGACTAAAGGGAAAGTGCCAAGGCTTGATGCACTGACCCAGGATGATCCTGCTGGCAGCACCAGGCAGCTGGGGCCTGCCTGCTGCACGAGCAAAGGCTCAGGCACAGGGCAGCCCTGCTCCCTCACTGTCTCCATGTTTTCTTAAACTAAATCTTTAATATCCAGCTACCCAGCCAAGAGGCCTTGTGCTGTGTTTCCCTCTGAACAAGGACCGGAGCCAGCAGCGTGTCCAGAGCACAGAAACTGCCATCTACTGGCTAACCTGGCAGGGCTCCCCCGGGAGAAGGCTGTTTCTGGTAGGAAAGCTTGTTAAGCAGCTTTTTTAAAGGCTTTTAAAACAGCTGAGCTTGTGTTCACAAAGAACATCCAAAGGTAAAGCAGCAGCTGACAGCGTACGCTGAACCAGCGAGATGTCAGGACAGCTCAGAGAACCCACGTGAAAATGCAGCTGCATTAAATGCTCATGGAGATGGTGCACCAAGTGCAGCCCCTAAAAGGCATGAGGTGGTTCAGCCCAGTGCAAGGGCAGCATGTCCTGCCTGAAGGAGAATCAGTAGTGCTGGGCAGAGCCTTGCAGCAGCAGGCTAATGCTGCCTCTGGGTGGCATATATCTTCTATCAGAAAGATGGGGGGTTTCTGGCCAGAGGGAAGTGTGTTGGCTGGCAGCTGGAAATGGCTGCACCTGCAGCCAGCAGCAGCAAAGCTGAAATGAACTCCAATGCAGCTCTGCTGTCTCAGCAGAGATAAATCTGAAGCCCAGCCCAAAGTCTCTTTAATTACAGTCTTTCCTTTGCCACAGCAGTCCAGAGCTTTCCTGCTCAATGCAGTATCTGTATGTGAAAGAAACGCCAGCTCCTGAAGGTGACTGCTGCATCCCCACACCTGTCTCCACATCCACATTTCCTTGTTTGGCAAAAATGCCATTGTGGAGCATCTACCAAATACTGTACATCTGACTTTGGGAGGATCCCTGCATTGCTGTTTAAAGGAGATGGCATTTCCCAGCTCCCTGCAAAACTTCTGGGAAGCACTCCTCACATACATCCTCCCCAAGGGAGGCAGATATTCCAGGAACAGAGAAATACTTCCTAAACCACTCACAAAACAGTCATTGTTGGCTATGGACCCATCAGCATATAGGCTGCACAGAACTGTCAGAACAAGGTAGGAGCTGGAGGTGTGCGTGCTTTTTACACCTGGGCAAGACAGGAGGAGAAGGCAGGATGGCAGAGGAGCAGGACTGTCCCACTGCACACACCTGGCACGGCCCACACCTCAGTGCCACGTTCAGCAGCCAAACGTGATCTGGGTGAGAGAAGGCAGAATCTGAGATGCTGAATCGAAAAGGGTTTCCATAGCAACTCAGCCAGGGAAACCCTCCCCGAGTTGGGGAGCTGTACACCGCAGCTGTGCTGAGACACAGCCATTCCACGGCCAATTCTTGCACAGCACTTGCAGGGAAGTGTAGCAAGTGCCTGCTTGGGAGAACAGGTGAGGGGATCTGTCTACAAAGGAGGGCAGAATTACAGCCAAGAAGCAATCTAGCCTGTTAGAGAAGCAGGTCATTATATATAAGACCCCGCTCCCGAGAGGGGGATCCCAAAGGCTTATGATGATGATTGGAAACCTCAGAACAAAATATCCTTGGAGGGCAGTAATGATAGCACATGCAGGAATGTCACTGTCACCCAATGTCCTTTAGCCCTGGGCAGACGTAAATTACAGTCTGGGAATTTAAGGCTTCTTTCTACATCCCAGTTGACATAGCAATCTCTTTTTCTACTTGGCCACTCCCAAGATTGACTGCAGCAAGAACATCTAGGCAGCACTACAGAGAGCTCTTACTGCCAGCACATCTTACCTTCACAGAGAAGGCTGCTCAAGAAAGACAACAGATATATTAAAAGGAATTTTGAATAAAGCTTTAAGACAAGAGCCTTGATCAAACTCCACATGTCACATTCTGCTGGAAGGAGATGAACAGAGAAACCCTCCACCAGGCTGAAGCAAAGAGACTTCAGATAGGTTAAGAAGGGTTTGCAAGAGGAGGAGGGGAGCAACTGACACTCAAAAGCAGTATCACCACCCTCTCCAGGAAGGCAAGAGCAGCCTGTCCCAGAGAGGATGTCTCTTTAATCTGCAGCTAATAGGCTTGCTCCACAAATTAGCATGCACGAAGCTGGAGCAGCATTTAGTATTCAGAAAGCATCAGTCTGATACAAACCTATTTGCTGCTGCTACTGCAGCAGCTGCCAGGAGTGACAGTGAGCTGTGATACAAGGCAGACTATTGAGTGCTTTTTCCTTCCTGGAGGGCACCCAAGGGGACAAAGCCAGTAATGCAGTTCAGGCATCTCCTAACTCGAGTACCACACCCATCTCATCCCACACCAGCCACAAGGCACACAGGTGGATGTGTACCTCTCAAGTCTGTCAGTGCTGTGCTCCTGCATGCAATGAATGCACCACGGGGCTCTGCTGTGCGTGGCTGTGGGAGTTTTCTTCAAGGAAATACCAGATTTCCTCTGCAAGACCTCACTGTGTGCAGCCTGCATTCAAGTCAGGCAAAAGCACCCTGGGGGTCTGCGTGCTCCCAGAAAAGGAGCTGGGCTCAGATTGCACAAAGGGACTGAGGACTTGAACACCTACAAGAAGCTCAGTACTCATCCAGCCTGTTGAAGTAAGGCTGATTTTTATCTCTAAACCATTTATCACAAAAGGTATTGCTCCCCTCCTGCAAGCTCCCACAACAACACTTGCACGTGTTGAAGGTCAGCTGTCCAATTGCTTGTTGCAGAACTATTTATTTGGATGCTGACCAGAGAAATTATTTTTGTAAGCCAGAGGATAGAAATTACAGTTCTTCAGTCTCAAATTAGAGGAAGTTCTGAACATTAAAGAAGGCACTAAAGGTAAAACCTGAACAGAGCTTTGAACTGATCATCTGCAGAAACAGGAGTCCTGGAAGCCCAGGTCACTGAGCGAGCTGCAGCTCTGCTATCCCCATGGAGCAGACAATCAGAGGCAAGAGTGCCACTTAAACATATAAAGCAGAATTATTACGAGGTTTCCCCAGGACCAGCCACACAATACAGCCTCTCCATGTGTTCTAGGAATTTTCCTCTCAGAAAAACCTGGACTATGGTACACACACAGGCTGAGCTCATCCTGTCAATTTATTTTTAGACTCTGGCTCAGGGGAGAATCTGTTGATATAAACAACTGTGAGTGGCAAGCACCAGCCCACGAAAGGGAAATTAAACTGACTGAATGAAGGGGAAGAGAGAGAGAGGATCTTTATTTCCCTTTGTATCACCAAGAATTCTGGTCTGGCCTCTCCTTTACCAGAGGAAGGAAACATACTCTTGAAAAGACTTTCTTTCAGGAGATTGACTGAGCCTGTCAGGAAGGCCCAAGCCAGCAGCAGTACGCAGAGAGGAAAAGAAATGGGGACAGTTCATCAAAGTGTCCCTTCTCCCCTCATCCACCTTTCCCACACTCTCCAACACTGGTTTCAGGTCAAAGTGTCCACATAAAAATTCTTGGATCCCAGTATTCCCAAAGCAGCAGCAACATCAGGGCAGTCCGAGCCAACCAGCAGAGCTCCCACACTTCCTCCATCAATGGGAGGCCAAGGATGTTATTTCTCTTCCTTAGCATGCAGTTTGTTCCGCCGCTCCATTTTCTTCTGCAGTTTCCTCTTCATCTGCAGTTGCTTTTTTTCCTGCAGTGTCTGCTGGACCTTCTCACGGAATTTATTGTTTTTCTTCTTGATCTTGGCCAGCTCTGCCTTCCTTTTTTCCTCCAGATCTGGATCCTGCAACGGCAAATGCCAGGACACTTAGTGATATGCACAGGACAGTGCCAGTTCCTTGCCTTTGCTAGATGCCCACTCTGCTTTCAAACCCACGGCTGAGAGGGTTGCTGAAGTCAGACACTGTTCCAACACATTTTTCAATACCAGTGTCCTTTAAGGTAAACTTCACCACCCCAAAGAGGAGGGGAGAGGCAGATGCATCACAGCAGTGAGGCAGGAACTGTCATTTCTTTTCCATGTCACGAGCATTATACCAGCTACCGATCAAAACTGTTTACGTAGCAGCAACTCTCACCTTTCCTTCAAGGATCATTTGTTTCCGCTTATTTATTTCCTTCTTCTCGTCAAAATCCATGTACTCCAGTTCCTGTCAAGGAAAAAATACAGCAGAGCAATCAGTATCCAAGCACTGAGTTGACACAGAGAAAAGCAGTCCTGCTTCACTCAGCAGAATCTCAGCAGTGTGGCACATTTGGTAGCTTGCAGTCCTTCCCCCAGCTACCAGCCTCCAGCCCCAACACTCAGCAGCACTAACTGCTCAAAGTGTGCAGTAATAGAACTTAGGGAAGCTAACTCAAACAAAACCCCCACTATGGCAAATATTGAAGTGCTTCCACTAGAAGAAGGAACAAAAACTCGGAATTATGTGCTTAAAAGAAAATTGCATATACAGAACCTGGTATTAGTCACCAGCAAATCTCTTGGCTGCCTAAGATTTCCTGTCCTCTGAACAAAGGAGCTTCATGTTTGCACACTTACTATTTCACACTCCCTCCTTGTAACATTCACATGGTTAAGGATGTCAAGCACCAGTTTCTCTTCCACAGAAAACTCCTGCAGCTTCAGTTCTAAATTAGGATGAGACATTTACACACGTGGCTGGTTATGAAATCCAGAGGCAGGTTCTCAACTAGTAAGTAACCTACATAGTTCCACTGACTACGAGTAGACTTGTTATCATAATCACTGATCACTGTCACTTCTGCAGGCCCACAACAAAGGATTACATCCTCCCTTCCGCAATTCCTGTAGTAAAATATGTTGCCTTTATTGGGCCTATTTCCTTTAACAAAGGATGAAATCTGTGCTCTTTTCATTCACCTCAGCATACACAGCAGCGAGGAAGTAAGAAAAAAAAGCTGTCTGCTTTAATAAAAAGGCTACAAAATATGTTTGACAGGCAGTTTCTCCTCCACTAGAAACAGCAAGAACAAAACTGATGGAGGTTCAAGAACTCCTATTCCTTTCTGATCTTTGGCTGCACGGGAAAGAGAAACCATTTTTACGCTGCTGTTCTGAACCACACATCCTGGTAGATAAAATCCAGGCTGCAAGTACCACAGACACAAAAACGATTCTACACCTTAGCAGTATTAATGTTCCCCACTTACTGATCTCCTCCTCGATAGCGTGCACAAGATGGATGTCATACTGTGTCACCATTGTAATAGAGATCCCGTTCCGACCTGCATGATGAAAACGCAGTGACACACGAATCCTGACAAGCAGAGGGAAAGGAGGCCTAAACCATGCCAAATTCCATCCATCTCCACAAGTCAACTTAGCACATTGTGGTGACAGGATGCTCTAAAGGGTCTTCATTTGCTCTGAGAAAGCAGTCAAGTATTGGTGCAGATCAGACACAAGATCAGCTGTCCTTGCAATCTTAAGGCACGATGCTGAGCCAGCAATCTGAGCAGACTTGGCATTGACTGAGAAGACTGTACTGCAGCTGCTGTGAAGGTTTCTCACACCCATTCAGGGCACTGAGATCCCAGTTTTAGCCAAGTGCAGCACTGCTGCAAGGGGTGCAGTTTGCCCCACTCACCTGCACGGGCTGTCCGGCCAACCCGGTGAATGTAGATTTTTGGCAGGCCTGGAGTGTTGTGGTTGATGACAACTTGCACAGTAGGAATGTCCAAGCCTCTGCAATGCAGGGAGAGAGAACAGAAGCTGATAAACTTAAATATAAAATCTAAGTTCCTGATCTTTGCTTTGTCCAGGAGCCTAATATTCTCATAAACAGAGTGTTTATTAATAAGCTGCAGCTGTTCTAGGACAAGTTCTCATATCATGCAACTCTCCAACAATCACAGAAGGGGAGAACCTGCCATACATGTCACCTGATATTCTCTCCTGGACCAAGAGAACAAACTAAGCTCTGTAGAAATCACTCTCCTGCTAGAATACGCACACCTGAGGCAGTACAACAAGACAGGATCATAACTGCATTGCCTACAAACAGGCTCCAAAACACAGCTTAGAGATATTCTGTAATGGTAAATGAACAATCCTGTCCCACCTCCACGGGCAGAGTTTAAAGCTCTCTTGTTAAACTCACCCTAATCTCTACAGTAATTCTGATGCTTTAAAAGCAGGGTCAAGGCCTTTGCAACAGAGACTGCAGTTTCCTCTTACCTGGCAGCAACATCTGTAGCAATAAGAATCTTAAAGATGCTGGATTTGAACTTTGCTAAAGCTGCAAATCGTTGCCGCTGGAAAAGGAGAATCCTGGATTAGGGATGTTGTGACCCACAGCAGCTGACACAGGGAGCTGTTTGGCTCAGGGATCCAGCTAGCAGCACCCACCTCCCACACTTGTCCCATCACTCACCTGTTTCATCATGGAATGCAGAGCTACAGAAGGAAAACTGAACTTTCTAAGCATCATATTCAAGATTTGACATTCCCTTGAAAGGAAAAAAAACACAATTAAAAAAATCAAAATACACCAGGCAAACAGAAAGCTGACCGATCAAGACAGAGCTGGGATTCCTCTGGAAGCCCTCACAGTACACCTAGCACAGTGTGCTTAGTTACTGAAGCACCATGACAGAGCAGGGAATGGGACACCCACACCTCACTCGCTCACCCCTGAGAGGGTGACTGGATTCCCACTTGCACCCAGGGGAATGTCACCAGCACCACGTCTCAGTCCCCAGCAATGTGAGCAACCTGAAGGAACGAACAGCACAGGACAGCAGACTCTTCCCCACCATTTTCCAGTATCCATCAGCAAAAGGAAAGGTGGCTGCAGGGAAGTAAAAGTAGCTTGACCTTCCAGCGTGCTACATTTCTGAGTGGCCCTGCAGTCCCAGGCTGCTCAAAAAAAGGTGCTCTTCTACCAAATTGCAGTACAGATTGAGAAAGCAAACATCAGCATAGCTTAAGAGCAGTACAGTAGGAATTTGGAATCTGAATTAGAATCACAAAAGCACCTCTACAGTAAATGCCATCACTAGGAAAAATTCCACTAACTTGCAGGTTTTGGTAAAAATAATGATAGACCAGTCTTCATGCTCATCCTGGAAGGTCTGGATTAAATGGACAAGGTATGCATCCTTAACTGCTTCGGGTACAAGCAAGTAACGCTGGTCCAGTTCATCTACTGTCCGCACCCTGTTGGGAAGGGACAATAAAGCACTAAAATCCACAGCTTTGGCAAGAGAAAATGGAACACAAGAGATGTAAGAGAGTAAGGAGAGAACAGAGAAAAAGCAGGATCCCACGTGTGGCAGAGCAGAGACGCACGTACTCGGATGCAGCCTCCCAGAAGAAAGGTCTGTTCATGGCCAGGCTCTTCAGCTCATTCAGCGTATCGGTCAGCGTGGCGCTGAACAGCAGCGTCTGCCTGCGTGCTGGAACAGCCTCCAGAATCACCTCCAGGTCTGCCGTGAAGTCAGCACAGCCCTGCTCCAACAACCGGTCAGCTTCATCCAACACCTCGACACAGCCACAAATAGACGAGATCATCTGCAAGTGTTCTTACAAAACCAAAAGCCTTAAAAAGCAGGGAAGAATATTTTAAAAGAGTGAAAAATCTGCCCTACCAAGAATTTGAGCTTTTTAAGGCTGAAAGTGTTGGAACTGCGAAGATGATCTGCCAGCCTGCCAGGCGTCGCGATGACAACGTGGGGTTTGCGGGAGAGCTCCAGGGCCTGTGCCACCATGTCTGCAGTGAGAAACATGCAGCCATGTTACAGGAGATTGAACCCTATAAGCATACAGTGTGTGTGGCTGGAAAACATCGCTCTGGCTTCCACCAGCCTCGAAGAGGAACACCATGGACACAGCAGCACGGAGAAGCACACTGGCCATTCTGCTCGTCCCCAGCCTGCCCATGTTGGTGTCTCAGTGCCACTCACCCAGGCCGCCCACCACCACGCAGTCCTTCAGGCCCAGCGGCTTCCCCAGCACACGGAACTGCTCGGCGATCTGGTAGGCCAGCTCCCTGCAGGGAGGGTAGGGCTAAGTGGGGGAAGTGGGGACACCGGACGTCAGGCAGGGGACTCCGGGGCTGCTCCATACCTGGTGGGCGTTAGCACCAGGCAGAAAATGCCATAGGGATCTTCGGAGAGCACCTGCAACACCGGCAGCACGAAAGCTGCCGTCTTCCCGCTACCCGTCTTGGCGCAGCCGAGGCAGTCGCGGCCTAAGTGGGAGCGGGGAGGGAATGAAGAACGTGAACGACGCGGAACAGCGGGGGACCAAGGGACCGCACTCACCCTGCAGTATTGGCGGGATGCAGGAGGCCTGCACGGGCGTAGGCCGGCTCAGCCCCATCTGCCGCGCCTGCTCCACCAGCCACGGAGCCAATCCCAGCTCCCGGAACGCAGCCATGCCGCTGCTCACTCAACCCCAGTCACTTCCGGCCGCTTTCGCTCTCTCATTGGCTGCCTGCTGCTGGCCCCGTCCAGCCCGCCTTGTCCGGCAGCTGCTTCCGGCGCCGTGGTGACGTCACATCCTCCTCGCGTGGCTATTGGCTGCGGCTGATATCTCCATGGAGACGTCAGCTCCCGGCAGCCCTCGGGGCTCAGCCGCTTCCGGAGACGTGTCTGGAACGGGGAAATGGCGGCCGGGGCGGGCGCGGGTCCCGCCGGGCAGGGCGGCGAAGCGGATGAGCTTTTTGACGTGAAGAACAGCTTCTATATCGGGGCTTACCAGACCGCCATCAACGAGGCGCAGCGGATCAAGGTAGGGGCGGCTCGGAGGGGGCCCAGGATGTGCCTCGGCCCGGGGTCGGTGCCTCTCCGTGGGGCTGCCCCCTCTCATCCGCACCGGGTGCTGGCGGCGCGGACTCCCCGAGCGCCCTTCGGCCTCGCCCCTCACGGCTCGGGCTGTTTTCGAAAGGGAGATTTCGTGTGTGTCCTGGCTGCCTCCTGTTGGGTTTTGATGGACGGGTGTTGAGAAGAGTTCTTGTTTCTTGTCCTCTTTTTCAGCCGTCCAGCCCTGAGAAGGAAGCAGAGAGGGACGTTTTCTTGTTCAGAGCCTACATTGCCCAGGTGAGTCTGCAGAGGCTAGGTTTGCGGAGTAATCTGACTGCGGGCCTGAAGTTGGGCAGGTTGTGAATCTGAGCACAGTTACACAACTGGGTGATAATTCTAGGTTTTCTTTCTTCAATAGAGAAAATACGGTGTGGTACTGGATGAAATTAAAGCCAATGCCAGTCCTGAGCTCCAAGCAGTGCGGATGTTTGCAGAATATCTTTCAAATGAGAGTCAAAGGTAAGCCTGATAATAAACTGGAAATCAAACTTTGTCTGACAGGGAACGTGTTTCTATGTGGGAGGTTTGTAGAAGCGTGGTTTTATTATGTGTGGCTGTAGTTTTACCACAAAAAGGTAGATTTTCTGATGGCAAGGCATTTGAAACATTTCTGTATTCTCACCCACACTGTTACAGAGATGCGATTGTTGCTGATTTGGACAAAAAAATGGCAAAAAGTGTTGATGTGGCCAATACCACTTTCTTGCTGATGGCTGCTTCGATCTATTTCCATGACAAAAATCCTGATGCAGCTCTACGTACTCTACATCAAGGGGAGAGTTTGGAATGGTAAGTGTAACTTGATCTGGCATCTCTGAGGAGTGTGTTAGCAAAGTCTCTTACCTAGGGAGAGTGGTAATAGAAATGTCCGAGGTTTGGCTTGTCTCAGAAGAGCCTTGAAACCATTGGGAGACTGTTTAGAGGTTTGCCTTTGAAGTAGTGAGTGATACGGTGCACAGCCTACAATGTCGAATCTATTGCTCCCTTGTGAAACTTAAGAATCTGGTTCATTGATCTGTGTGTATTCAGAATTGCTGAAGTGAGTACTATGGCTGTACAGCAGGAGAGCAGCTGGAAGCATGCTGCCCTGCTCTGAGCCCTGCTGTGAGCACTGCCAGCTTTGTTGGCTGCCTCGTGCCTTGGCCCTGGCATGGTAGTGCATCCTTTTACACAGCAGGCTCCTAACAGAGCACAAGGAATGATAAAACATGCCATCACTAGAGTTGATTTGCTTTTGTTGCAGCATGGCAATGATGATCCAGATCCTTCTAAAGCTTGACAGACTTGATCTGGCTCGGTGAGTAAGTTTGTCTGTGTCTGTTGTTTCTGAATAGTGAGCATAAAGTGCTTTGAATCTCTGGGCCTGGGTTTCTTCCTTCCCTTACAGAAGTAAAACAGGGAGCTCTTTCACAGCTTGTCTTGGTAAAACATGAAGAGGTAATTATGCCTCATGAGCAGTTTGATCTGACTGTTTTGCTACTGAGGTGGAAGAGCTTGACAAAGAAAACTACAGCTTTCTGTTTGTGTCTTAGGGAACTGTGAGACAGGCCTTGTGTTCCTTTTATGCAACTCCCACTTTTGCATCTGCAGCAAGGAGCTTAAGAAGATGCAGGAGCAAGATGAAGATGCGACCCTCACTCAGCTGGCTACTGCCTGGGTGAACCTGGCTATAGTGAGTATCCCTGGCCTACAGCATCTGAGAAACAGCACTTAGACAAAACTCTGTGCCTTCTTTGTGATCCCTGTTGTCACATCATGCTTTCAGAAAAGCATGCAGGTTTTTGTTGTTGTTGTTTCAAAGCAAATCCCACGTGTAACAGGACGGTGCTACCTAAACTCAGTGTAATAAAATGCTCTTAATCAGCCCTCCCATTCAAGGAAATCTGTCTCTGCAGAGATAGAAATCGGCCTTTTGCCCAGTTACCAAATCTCACTAAACCTTTTGGTGCCTGCAACTGGTTTTGAAACTGTATTGTAATCAAGAGTTTCAAACAGTCAGCCAACAACATACGGCTGGTAGCCTGGATGTCAGGTGTTTGAAACCAAACAGTCTCCTGAAATTCAGTAAATTCCGAGGTATGCATGCAGTAACCTCTTACAGTACTATTAAGAGTGTTTTAGTGTTCATTTTGTCTTGTTATTAAATTCTTGTACATCTCTGTGCCCCTACAAAAGCATGAGGCTGAGTTTTCGTTCAGATCCCATTTTTCCCTAGGGAAACTCTCACTCTCTGGTCAGTGCAAGCTGCTGCATCTAGAAGCTCTCTGAAGCTGGGACATTTTGAAAAGCCAGGTGCCTGTACCTGGGTTTAATTATGAAATCTCATTTCATGATCTTTTATTGTTGTTATGATGTTCTTCCAGACATGAAATCAGTGTTCTGAAGTGGTTCTTTTGAAATGGTTTTTTTTCTCTTTGAATGAGAACCTTGATCTTTTGATCATTTAAGTGCTTCTTAGTATTGAACGTTTTTGTGTTTCTTTCATCTGTAGTCTTACAGTGATCTCCCATGTTAGAGGAGATCACGTGAATGACAGCAGCTCATCTCATTTTATAACCCTTCACATGAACTTCGTGGCCCCTTTCTTTAATCACAGAAAGAACACACAGCCTTCTTGACAATGCACAGTGAAACTGCATGCCTGTGTCCTTTTGCAGGGTGGTGAGAAGTTGCAAGATGCCTATTACATCTTCCAAGAGATGGCAGACAAATGCTCCTCCACTCTGCTCCTGCTTAACGGGCAGGCAGCCTGCTACATGGCTCAGGGCAAGTGGGATGACGCAGAGGGAGCACTGCAGGAGGCACTGGACAAGGTACTTGCTGGTTTCAGGCAGATTAGCCTGAATCTGAATATCTCTTACACACAGCAGACAGAACAGCAAGGAACTTCACCACTGTGCTTCGTGAAAATGTCCCTAAGAGTGGTTTGCTGTTAACAACTGCCTTTTCTTCTACTTTGCCTGTTCAGTAAAGTGAGCTGTGGGCTGGTCAGTTCGCTGCCAGTTGTTACGCTTGGCCTTGGTAGGGGTAAGTCACCAAGAAGTGACTTTTTGTTTCCAGGACAGCAGCCATCCTGAGACCTTGATCAACTTCGTTGTCCTGTCACAGCACCTGGGCAAACCACCAGAGGTGAGGCTTGTTTTATGGTACTCGAGAAGCAGCTCAGCCTGGGGACAGGCTGTGTGCTCCTGCTGTGGGTGAGAACTTCAGCAACCCTGTGTTCTCATCGGGATTAGAGTGAACAAAACAAAATAGTTGTGGAGTTCTGGGGCATGGGGGAAATTCAGTATTCAATAAAGTCTGGGAACGCAGCTGTTGTAGACAGTGGTTTGTGCTTAGGGGAGAGCCTGGGTGGAGGAAGAAATCTCCAAGTTCTGAGCTTGGTTTTCTCTGTTTGTTGACTCTGCTATGGAAGGTCTTGCTGCTTTTAAATGGGGCTGCTATCTTTCAGAGTGCTGAAGAACTCTTTGCTCATTGAGAACAAAGTCATAGAAGTATTGTTTTAAACTTTCTGGCTTTTCTTCGTGTTCTTTCAGTATTTAAATTTCCCTTTTTCCTCCCATCAGGTTACAAACCGTTATTTGTCACAGCTGAAGGATGCACATAAGAATCATCCGTTCATAAAGGAGTATCAGGCAAAGGTACTGGCTATTTTCCAATACGAAACTGAGTTTGTAATGACTTACACCAGCAAGATGGGGCGGGGGGATGACTTGCTGTGAGCATGACTACAGTTCTAAACAGGCAGATCCATTTCTTTCTCCAGCGTCTCACCACTGCCAGCAAATTTTCTGGCCCTTGTGAGATGTGTTGGGAAATACCCAACATCCAGGTTGAGTGTATTTGTGCCAAGTATATGAACCAAACGTAACTGAATGTGGGGTACATCTGGAAAGAAATGCTTTGAGGTCCATCTAACCCAGATTACAAACTTGTTTGTTAGCGTGGGACGCTGTGCTTAAATGGGGGAAATCTTCTGGATGAGAGAGAATTCAGGGGACGGGCAGAGGGAGGTAATGGAGAAAGGAGAATGAAACAAATGGAAATGATTGAGAACAGACCCAGGCAGTTTGCTTTTTAGAGTTCATTTTGCCTTGGTGAAGTGCTGCAGGGTTTGAAATGTGTTTGTTTTGTTTCTGATTTGAAGGAGAATGACTTTGAGCGACTGGCCATGCAGTATGCCCCCAGCGCCTGAGGAGGAGCGGGGCAGCAGATCTGCTCTGTGGTACCTGGGAAGCGGGGTTGGTTCCTCAGAACCCTTCTGGTAACATGGAGAAATGCCCTTTGCAAGTGGGTCTGGCTTAACTCAGCGTGGCAGGGTCTGCAATCCAGGAAACCGTTGCTGAGTTTGTATATAATGTGTAGCTGCTCCAACCTGGGAGCCAAAAAGCCTCTTCTGGCTTCTGGGGTTTTCAACTCTGTTTAAAACACAGCGCGAATCAAGTTTGCAACACTGTACCTTAAACATTCCTAATAAAGCCTTTTCTGGCTCTGTGTGCCCCTTAATTTACACCCTGAAACTCCAGTAATTCCGTTGTGGGACTGAGCCCTGTTGTGCTGAGGGTGGAATGAATCCCTATGGGAAGAGCATGAAGGCTGACTTCAAGTCTCAGATTTCAGTGCAGTGGTGAATCCCGAAGTTATGGCTGTTCTTTTGGTTTGGTGGTGGCTCCTTTTAGGTTAACATCCTCTGGAAGAAGGATGCACAGCTGTAGGGGTTACTGCTGGTGAGAGGGAAAGCTTCCCCAGAATAGAAATAATCCAATCGTAACGGGCTCAGCCCTGGTCTTAAGTTGATAAATGCAGCATCTCGTGTCCTGCAGCCAGGAAAGCATTGGGTTTTTCTTTAACAAAGTGCATCCTGCAGTACTGGGGAAGTGTTTGTCCCCAGCTGTTCCTGAGAACGTGGTGGTTGGTGCACCTGATGTAATGGGACGTGAGGAACAGAGCACTGTGTGGTTTTATGCCTTGGACTCCTGTGCAGCATTTCAGGCTGCCTTTTGTGTCGAGATACGAGGAGCAGATGTCCATCTGGAACCCTCAGCGGGGCCTCCTGAGCTGCAATGTTTGATTTATCTTCTGAATTATCTTTTGGAAAACGTTTTCGGGAGAGGGAGAAGAGGGGGTTTATGCTACACTGCAAACGGTCTGAGTGGCGTTTCCTTTGTGCCCACCTCGCAGCCATTGCTCTGAAAGAGCTCATTGTCTCTTGCCTTGGCTTGTTTAGCAAGCAGCTCTTTTCAGTGAGGGGTTTTATTCGTGGTCCAGTCTTGAATGAATGTTTCCTTTGTGGAGCTGTCTGAGCGAGATGTGAAAGGGGCTTGTGTGCTCAGGGCAGCCATTGCCCACTTGATGGGCCATGATAAATTGACTTAAAAATGTAAACAATAAAAGCAAGTGGCGGAGAAGGAGCCAACCCTGTCAGTGTGAGAATAGGGGAATGTGTTGTTCAGACCTGTGAGAGGAATGAGTTTGTGTTTTCTCTTTGCTGCCCGGGACCAATTAGAGAAGTTCCAAAGAACCTGAAGGCAGAATGAATCTCCCAGAACGGCGGTGGGACTTTCAGATGGCTTAAAACTCCTATTTCTTCAACTTACAATTCCACAGATGGGTTTTCTGTGTATGAGTGATCATTTGTCTGTCTCTGCTAACAGGGAGCCTTACTGCTGCACTTGAGGTTGTCATTGAGGTGCATTGGGCACCAATTGCTGCTCCATGGCTGATGCACAGCACAGCTGTGCTGCTCCAATGCATTGCTCTGAGGTTCCTGTGCTGCCTCAGCACGGAGAGAATTTGTGCCAGCATTTCAGGAGAACCTTCATCTTAAACCTTGCAAAGCAAACGTTTGAGCTGTGGATGGCGATTGATTTGACTGCTTTTAATTGTGAGCTCCTTGCTGATGAGATTTCTGCTGTATGAACAGCGGCGTGTGCTGGAACGCAGGCTGCCCAACTCGGGAGGAGGTGCTCGGTAAGGGCTGGCATAAGGGCTGGCCCCGAGGCAGGGTTTGCATTTCTCCAGGTGCATCTCCTTATCCCACAGCCTTTTGATCCGCGGCCGAACTTCGGCACCTGTTGTAACCGTGACGGGGTGGTGGGAACGAGCGAGGAGAGGAGAAAGAGGACAAATTCCTGCTGTGCGAGGCTTTTGCGAGACCGGTGGAACAGAGGGAAGCGCGGAGAATCGTTTACAGAATAATAATGAGTGGACGTAAGGATGTTGAACGCGGAGGGCTCTGCAGGGTGGCGTCGCCGGGCTGCTGACGGCATCCTGCAGGGCACAGCTGCTCCCGCCGCCCCGTCACGAGGTGCCATCTGAAATCCCGGTGTTTTTACCGGCGGGTCTTGCTGTCGCCGTGCCCGCTGTCGGGGCCCATCGTTCGAGAGAGCGATCGCGTCGCTTTCCGCGTTAGAAATTCCAGCGTAGCTTCATTCAGCTCGCTGCCAGGCCCCCGATGAGCCGCCGCTCATTAGCAGGCACCGGCCGGAGCGCGGAGGCTCCTCCCGTGGGCGGCTCCATGGCCCGGTAACGGCGGGGGCCTGGGGGGGGGGGCCGGGCCGACCCGCTCTGCGCGGAGCCTGCGCGGTGCCGCCGGGCACGGCGGGGCGATGGGCGAGCGACGCTGAGCGCCATGCGGGGCTCCGAGCCCATGCCCGGCTACGGGCAGCTGCTGCGGCGCGGATACGGCAGCCTGGCGGCGGCCGCGCGGGGCTGCGCAGACTGCGGCTGGGAGCTGTCGAGGAGGACGTGGGCCGAGAACGCGCACCTGCGCTGGGGAGAAGTGCTGCTGTGCGGGCTGTGCGCGCTGGGTTGGACCGTGCTGCGCCGCGCCGCCGCCCGCCGCGTCTTTCGGGTCAGTACCGCGGGATGCGGGAGGGCTCCGGTCCTCCTTTCCCGGGGCTGCGGCTCGTTCCGATGCCCTGCCCTGAGGTTAAACCCCGCGGGGTGCGCGGCTGAGCGCCTCTCCCGCTGCGGTCGAATCCTCCTTGCGCAGAGCGGCCGCTCCTCGCCCCGCAGGGCTCCATCCCGAGCTCGTCGCGCAGAGAAGCGTGCTGTTCTTCTAGGGAGCTCGGGTGGTTTGTGTGGGAAAAATCCGTCCCCCGGGGCCGCGTGCCGTGAGGGGGCATTGCGGTCCCGCCCCGGGCAGCATCCTGCAGGGCAGAGCGTCACCGGAGGGCCGGGGGTCCCGTTGCACGGGAGAGCTCTATCCGCGCTGTGTAACGGGGTCGGGTAGGGGGCCGGGGATTATTTCTTGCAGGTGCTTAAAGGGCCGGGCCACATTTCTCAGCATCAGCTGCAGTTTGCGTGAAAAATGTCCTTCCCCGCTTTCCTTCCCTGGCGCGGCGGTGGGGTTGGCTGCGTGCTGCAGTGCTGGGCTGACCTTCAGAGCTGGGGATGCAGGGTGCTTGCATGCAGCTTGCTCAGCCTCCGGGTGGGTTTGCTGACCATCATCCCCGTTAGTGTGGTGCTTTGTGAGGAACAGAATGAACAGGACTTCCCTGAGAATGAAGAACAGTCCCGTTTAATTTTATTTTATTTCTTATTTTTTGCTGTGGAAAGCATCCGTAATGAATTGAGCCCTACTGCTTCCTTTCTGATGCTGTCCCAGCAGTAGCAATTTCTTCTTCTCTGCCTTCCCAGAGAGGTGCTGTTGCTCTGCAGTGCCGTTCCTGCAGCCTTGAGAGGATTGCAGCAGCAGAACTAACGCAGGCGTTGCGTGTTGGGTCAGGTGGGAGTCCTCAGCTCTCAGCTGTTTTCTCATCTCCCGGGAGCACAGCAGCACACAGCCTGGAGCAGTGATGGGAGCGCAGGGCTCCTTGTGCCTGCGTGGGCCAGGCCGTGCGCCCTGGGGAAATCACTTCCTTCAGAAACTGTTTCAGAGATTGAAGAGAGCTACCTTGCATCCTGCAATTAGGCCATCAGGACTTACGTTGCTGAGGCCTCCAAAGCAGCTCTGCTTTTGCTTTTCAGAGTTGCTTTTGCTTATCCAGTGGAGCTGGAGCCTGACCTTGTGCGAAGTTCCAGTCCAAGGCCTCTGGAGCCATTGGAAGCTGATGGTTAGGCAAGGTGTCAGTGATAATGGGCTGGCTTTCTGTGCAGGGCTGTTTCCCCTCATTCCCTGCAGCCCCGTCTGCCTGGGGCTGCTGCTGGGATGCACCCAGTGCCTGGGAGCTCTGGGCTGGAGGTGATGATAGGTCTGCTGTAACAAACGGGGTGTGTTCCCTTCATGCTCCAGTTTCTCCTCATTAAAAGGCCCAGCTTTACAGAGCGAGCAGTAATCAGAGTGTGAAAAAAGCTCTTGGAGCTGTGCAGTTCTCTCCGTGCCCTCGGAGGACACTTGGCAGTGTGCACCAATGCTGAGGTATTGTTCCCAGGGAGAAGTGGGTCATGTTTGTAATTGCAGAGGAGCAAGGAGGGTTCATCAGAGCCAGTTCTTGTGGCTACGCCTGCGTCTGCTGCAGGGGTGAGCGGGTGTGAGATAGCATCAGTTTCCTCCCAGCGGAGAGGTGGAGGGGTGGCAGCAGTGAGAGACAACTGTGTGTGTATTTACTTCCAATTGAAGAACTTGAAGCATTTCTCTATTTGTTCTGCTGGACTTAGTATGGGAAGAGCTGGAGACTGCGGCTGTCCTCACCAGCCTTTGGCAGGTTTTATGAGGCAGGTTTGTACTGCGTGCCTCCTGCGTGGGCAGCGGGGCATCCAGCAAGAGGCTTCCTCACTTGGGGAAAAGTCAGTGAGAAAGTAAAACCCTCTTGCTTAACACTGGGAGGAAACTTGTCCCACGTTCAGGACTGCCTCCCAGTGCAGACTCAGAGCATCCTTCCTCCTTTTGAATGCCTTCACGTTCCCTGCAAGAACTGAAATACAGTTATGAAAATGAATGCACTCTGTGTCCGGAGAATGCTACTTTCCTGCGTGCTGCTTATAAATAATAGATCTTGCAGCTTGAATTGTAACTCTGTGTCTGCAGAGGAAGTGACTCTTACCGTGAGACCTTGAAGCCTGAACCACGCCGTGCATCTCACTTTGCTCTGGCCGCTCCTCTGTGAGACGAGTGCCTTAAAGCCATGCACCTCTTCCTGTGCTATTTGCATTGCCCCACTTTTCTCGGGGGGAGCAGCAGGGCAGCGGTTTTGTTTCTCACCACAGCAGCATTTAACCTTTGTCACGAAACATCTGACCGTCGGATTGAAGAAGCAGTGGAGTCTGTGTGTGATGGGAGGGGGCTGGTTAGGGTTTGAGAGCGTGTGCTTCTCACCCATTGAAACTGCTGGGTCTGTGTGTTAGAGGTGGTTTTCCCATCATCCTTAGAGCAAAGACAATTTTTGCCTGTTGTTTCTTTTTCACAGGATCCTTGCTTGGTGTGAAAATGGAAAAGAGTTGTTTTGGTGTAGGAAGGATCCCAAGTAGCTGAGCAAATGTGGATTAGCAGACAGGGAGAGTCCCCGACGGCTGGTGTGTGGAGTGGCTGCAGGCACTCTGAGAGTTGGGTTAAAGAGCAGCAACCTGAGCATCCCTGTGTGAGCTGAGCATCCGCAGGGCAGCTGACAGCCAAGTGCATTCTGTTCTGAATGAAAGCTCCAGTTCTGCCTCTGAATCTGGTGGCTGTCAGGTACCCCCTGCTGCCTTTTCTCTGCAGTGGGTGAATGTTTTCTGTTTTAGGCCCACTAATCAGCTTGCTGCCTCGCTGGCGTAATTTGTAGGACGTTGCAGTGTCTTCTGCAAGGAGAAGTATTTTGCACATTGGAAAATGGCTCTGAAAACAGAGTTTCTAGAGAAGTGCTACCGTATCGTCTCAGCGCTGATGTGGAAGCTGGAAAGCAATGCTCCCTCTTCTCCCTCTCAGTGATTTATGTAACTTCTCTCCATTTTACAGTATTGTCAAGGCTTGGTTCTTTTCCAAACCCCAGAACAGGGCATGTGAATTGAAGGGAACAATTGCTGTCCCAAAACCCACTGCCCAGAGCAGCCCTTGCTGCTGGCTCTTCCGCACCCACCTCCCCGGCTCATCCCACTGCGCTCTGCTCAGCATTTGAAGCACAAACTGTGGCAGCTCGAGGGGGGAACCACAACAATGGGCCTTTTCTTCACTCTGGGAGCGAAGCCGCAGGTCTCCAAGCGGGGGCTGCCCTCCCCGTGCTGCTGTGTCAGCACTCAGGCATGAGAAGGTTATTCAGCCCCCGCAGCACCCTGTTGGCAGCTGTGTTGGGTCTCCAGAGAGTGTCTGCTATTGCTTTTCTCTCCATGGGGGAAATTTGACTGCTTGCAGAGGAACCGAGGAAGAAATAATGTCTTTTGGCTTGCTGCAATTGTCACAGTGCGTTTCATCACATTTATCTGGGAAGTGTTGTCCAGAGCCCAGCCCAGCTTCCCAGTGCCTTTGCTGAGAAACCGAGGTGCTGAGAGGCTGTAACAAGCTGTGATTCATAACCTGTCGCTGCAAACCTGCCAGGTTGCTGGGAGGACTCCTGTCCTGCTGCTGTAGCTGCCCGCAGATTTAAGGGGATGCTCTGCTTTTCTCCAGTGCCCCAGGCTGCAGGAGGGGTGTGAGTGTGTTTGGCTTCTTCTCTGAGTATGTATTTTTTGACACTTCTCTGGAGCTGTGGGCAGCAGCAGTTTCCATTTGGTTTTTCTTTCCCTCCAGCTCCAAGCTGCTCTCACAGTGCTCTCACCCGCTGCTGTGCTCTTTCCCAGTCCCCAGGTTGTGCCAGGCAGTGCGGGGGAGCTGGCGCAGCCCTCCCACCCTGTTTCCCATTAATTTTACAAGTGAATCAGAAGGTTCTTGTGAAGGTTTGTGTGGGAGTATCGTGGAGGAGGTAGGAAGAGCCGGTCGTCCTTTAAGAGCAGCCCTATTACATCACTTGCCAAGAGCTTTGGGCTCTTTCAGCCGGAGCCAGATCCACTGCTCCAGCAGCAGCACCCGTTGCCCTTAGCAACAGGCATCTCCGTGCTGTTGCCATGGGGACGACAGCTGGGTAGCAGGAGGGCATCTCTTGCCTTGCGCATCTCCTACCTCACACGTCTCCTGCCCTGAGGACAGGTTTGCCAGGTTTGCTTCACTGTTACAACCTCTGCCAAGGGCCCGAGCCTCCAGAAACGGCTGGCCCAGCAGGATGTGCTGAGTGATAACCCTTGTCCTCAGCTCTGCCTGCCTGGAATAGAAATGGTATGGTAATGGTAGTCGCCTTCACCCTTTTCAGGTGGGGAACTGAGGTGCAGAGATGCAGCTGAGTGACTTGGCTGGTGACTGACAGCACTGCTGCAACGGGGTCGTGGGGTTGAGCCCTATGTCCTAAATCCAGTCCCTAATGAAGAGCACAGGAGTGGCAAAGGTCTGCCTTGGCAAAGCGTTGAGCTGCCCCCGCAGCTGAGCTGCTTCTCTGCTCCACTTTATGGAGATACAAATAATTCATGCTTTCTGGGCTCGGGACTTTCTGTCTCTGCATTATTCATTCACCCTTCAAGCTTCCTTCTCTTTTTCCTGTCGTGGCTCCTGTTGGAAGAAGCTTTGGCAGCAGTGTGTTCTCAGCCACGCTGTGAATGCAGGATGCACAGGGAGGCCGGCGCTGCCCCTCTTTGGCTGCAGGGGCTGTGGGCAGCTTGGCAGAGCGTTTGGGGCTGCTGCTTCCAGGTTGGAATTTCCCAGCGCTGCTCTCAGCTCAGAACAAAGCACTTTTAGACCGAGAGTGGAGTCCTTTGAAAGCCTGACACAGAGAAGGGCTAAAAGCCAGGCGGGCCTCTGCCTGGGGACAGCTGGAGCCTTAATATAGCCTTTGAGCATCAAGGAGCCAGGCGCGGGCTGCAGAAAGTGCTGACCTGGGGCAGGGTATGGTTACTTTGCAAGCGTTTTGTTTTCATCTCTGGCTTATCTCTCCCAGTGGAGCTCCCCCACCCGGGGCCTCGGGGTGTGTTATCTGTTTCAGGAGAGGCAATTCCTGCTGGACGCTGAGTGATGCTCTGCTGCAGCCGGGTGGAGGCTGCTGGGACTGGTAGGGCCCTGTCAGTCTCATGATTAGAAGCAGAGATGGTGTCTGGTGTTGCTCAGCTGCCACTGAGGGAAAACATCAGCGCTGAGAGCCATGGCTGAGCTGAGGGCGCTCGCTCATCCTGCGGAGCGCTGATGATCTGAGCCGGAGCAGCTCATGCTATCCTTCATTTTGCTCCTGGGGAGCTGAGCTGTTTAATGCTGGAGCTTTGCTTTCATTGTGATTTCTGAGCAGCCCCCGGCCCCTCGCTCTCTTGCTGTTGCAAAGTGTGAGTATCAAAAATCAGGTGCACTACTCATCATCCTCAGCATCGTGGGGAACTTGAAGTGAGAAAGTTTCATTCTTAATAGAACGAGCGATCCACTGAGCTGCTCGTCCTCTCCCTCATCACTTTGGCCATATTTGGGGAGGCTTTGCCTCCTGTCTCTGAGTCCTGACCAGCAGGAAGGGTGCTGCAAACCACAGGAGTGAAAAACAAGCCAGCTGTGGGTGAGCCTGGGGTGAGGGAGCAGGAGGAGCAGCCCTTACACACACGTTACATGCAGAGTTGCTCCCTCCGGTGCTGGCTGTGCAGGAGGATGCTGTGCCCCGCTGCTTGGAAAGCAGCAGCAGCAGCTGTGTTCAGGACTCAGCAGAACCATCACTTCCTCCCTTGAAAGGTTCTTTTCTGGGACCTGGCAGCACTGCAAAGTCCAAATGCGTAGGGTGGTATTGTTAGAGCTTCCTCTTCTGGATTTCCTTATGCAGATGGGACTTGATTTTATTACAGTTGTATTGATTCTGTTCTGCAAAAGCAAGCTGTGGTCAGCCCTGCTCCTGGAGCCAGGGTGATGGAGTGATGCCCAGACCCTGGGATGCGTGCTGTAGATTTCCTCCTTCTCTGCAAGGCTCTGCTTTTGCAGCTTTCCAATGTGGCCAAGGCAGAGTGGATGAATCTCCAACTTTGCATTTTTCCCCGCTTTAGGCTCTTTCTCAGGCCTCGTAGCTCAAGCTGTAAAGAAAGCCAAAATAATGAGACTCACGTCCTTGGTTTTGTCCTCTTTGGCAGTGCCTGCAGAGTGCAGTGTTGGAGTCCCTTTGGGATTCTGTGAGCTCTGTGCTGGGCTCCTCGGGGTCTCCTTGCCGTGTGGTGACACTTCTCCCTTCTCCTTACAGCCCTTCGGTGAGTGGTGCAAGCTGCAGCCAAAAGATGCTGCCAAGATGCCTGAGAGTGCCTGGAAGCTGCTTTTCTACACAATATCCTGGTCCTATGGCTGCTACCTGCTGTTCTTCACTGACTACCCCTTCTTCTACGACCCACCGTCCGTTTTTTATGGTACAGTAAGAGTCAGGGAGAAGGGGGTGTGCAGTAGGATGTTCAGGTTCATAGGAAACCTGGGTTGAACAAGGGAACTGAAGTTGGTGGGAGAGAAATTCTCAGACCAAGCCTCCACATTAACTTTTCTGTGATGATTTTAGTGCAGAACAGAGCGCCTCTATTACTTTGTTACAGAGAGGGTGTCACCTAGTGGCTGTTGCAGACAGCAGGGTCTGGGTTTTGGCTACGGAGCAAAGAGGGGTTGAGGAGTTAAGAGAAGGAGGGAAGTAAATCAGGGCTTCTGCCCTACGTCCCTGAGTGGGAATGGGTCTGATGCCAGAGGAGGAGTCTGGGAGCCAGGATGCCTGGGTCCTCTTCCAGAATTCACCTCGTTTTCATCTGGGAAGTCCTGAGTGGAAGCTGAGCACAGCAAAGTGCTGACAGGCGCCCAGGGCAGCTCTGCTGCTGTTGGCTCCTGGCTGTTTGCTCTCCTCTGTGATGCTGATGAAGGCTCTGGATTCACCCTGGGTGTCTTTCTCCCATTTTAGACTGGAAGAAGGGCATGGATGTGCCCACGGACATCGCTATCGCCTACCTGTTGCAGTGCAGCTTCTATGGGCACTCCATCTATGCCACTGCCTACATGGACACGTGGCGCAAGGACTCTGTTGTCATGCTGCTCCACCACGTGGTTGCTCTGACCCTTATAGCCTTCTCCTACGCTTTCAGGTGAGGGCCTTGGCTGTCGTGCTGCCCCCCGTGCTGTACCTGTGCCAGCCTTGGGCAGCGTGCAGCAAAGGCTGTGGCTTTTCTGTGCTCCCATGCATCTCCTGTGTACTGAGAGACTCACCCAGGGCCGGCACAGATTCTTCCCACCTCTAACCCTGCACTCCCACAGCAATCCCAGTGCTCACAAACCGTTGCATAGTGCAGACCTGCCCTGCAGCCTGCTGCCACGCTGTGCCTTCCCAGGCCTCGTTCTGTGCTATTCACAGAGCCCAGCTGCTTATGGTGCGGGGGGCGATGTGTGCTGTGTGCTGACGCAGACCTGGTGGTCCACATCTCCCTCCCTCCCTGTTCCCCTTTCCTGTAGGTACCACAACGTGGGCATCCTCGTGCTCTTCCTGCATGATATTAATGACGTGCAGCTGGAATTCACTAAGCTCAATGTCTACTTCAAGCACCGGGGGGGTGTCTACCATCGGCTCAACGACATCATCTCCAACATTGGCTGCCTCACCTTCAGTGTCAGCTGGTGAGTTTGTCTGCCTACCCAGCCCTGATCCCACTTCCAGCTATCCTTGCCAGCTTTTGCAGTCCCCCTGGTGCCCCGGGGTACAGCCTGCTGGGTGTGTGTGCATGGGAACGAGTTGTTTCTATAAACTATTTGGGAAGAGGTTCCTGCAGAGCCTGACCCCATGCTGGGCTTGGAATCCTTCTGTAGTCACTTTGCCGTCTGTCACCACAGAAGTGCCTGTGAAATTTTGCTTGCAGCATGACAAATGACCCCAGGGGAGGAGGAGCTGTTCCCATTTTCCCACTCATTTGGTTTTAGCATTAATAAACAATTTTTGTGGGTTGTTTTTTTTTTTTTCTTCTTTTTCTTTTTTATTTTTTTGAAGAAGCAAATGGGATGTGGGCCTCAGATCCCAGCCCTGCTGCTCCTCCTGGGGAAAGGCAGGAGAGAAAGATGAAGAGCAGAGATAAATTACTCACAGGTTGTCACTCCTGGTGCATCCCTTTGTCTCCTTCCTCCCTCTCTGCAGGCTTCTCTGAAAAGGAGAGGTGGCAACAGGAGCGATTGATATGAGGGGGAGGAGAACAAGGAAGGTTTTGAGTGATAAACAAGGGATGCACAGAACTAAGAAAACCTTCCAGCTGTAATCCTCTGCTGTGCCCCCATCCAGCTGAGAAAATCTGCACTGTAGAATTGCCTCTACTCTGAGAAAGCCATTTCTCAGCCTGGTGCTGGTGCTCAGCCTGTGGCAATAGTACCCTCACTGATGTACCTGCGTGTGTGAAGTCTCAGAACCAGGCCTTTAAACCCAAATCAGATGCCAGGGGCTGGGACTGCTGGCTGCGAGAGAAATTGACAAGGGAGGCTGTGCTGGAGGCAGCTGCTCTGGGAATCCCTGGGGGCCATTAATCCCACCCTGCTCCCTCTGCCCTGGCAGGTTTTGGTTCCGTCTCTACTGGTTTCCCCTCAAGGTGCTCTACGCCACTTGCTACTCCAGCCTCCAGTCGGTTCCTAATATCCCCTTCTATTTCTTCTTCAATGCTCTGCTCCTTGTCCTCACTCTGATGAACATCTACTGGTTTCTGGTGAGTAGGGGAAGCTCAGCCACCCCTGCGCTGCCTCTCCTGCCTCAGCTGCTGCTGTGCAATGCTTGCTGCCTGCCTCTCCAGGGTGGCTGTGGGAGCTGCAGGCATGGGGGAAGCGTGGGGTTTGAGAGGGGAGGGAGGAGGGCAGCGCCCAGAGGGCTTCTTGGTGCTGGAATGGAGAATGTCTCAGCCCAGGGATCCAGGGGAAGGGATTGTAACAGACTGTCATTGCCCCGGGGGCTCCTTGGCACTGGAGCAGGTGGGAATGTGACACAGGGACACAGGCACAAAAGCCATGGCATCTCCTGAAGTTCTGGGGGAGGGGTGAGGCTGAACCCTGGGCTGGGCTGGGTGGCAGCTGCATCCATTGGGGGTGATGAAATCAGTCAAAATGGCATTTGTAGGAGCTTTGGCCACCCCTATGGGAGCTGCTGAAGGGGCTGAAGGCAGCAGAGGAACTCCCCATGCTGCAGATGGGATGGAGTGGGGCTGGGTGGAACAGCTCTGGGCCTGGGGTTGTGGCTGATGGTGCCTTTCCCCCTGCAGTACATCGTCCTGTTTGTGGCCAAGGTGCTGATGGGGCAGGTGCACGAGGTGAATGACGTGCGTGAGTACGATGTGGAGGACAGCAAGAAAACCACAGCGGGCAAGAAGAAAGAGAGTGGGCTCCAGCTGCCCAATGCTCTGAAAGAAGGGTGCGTGGGCAGGGGTGGGGACATGGGCAGCACCTCTGGGTTGGGAGAAGGGAAGATGCCGTGGAGCAGCATTCAAAGCATCCACCGCTGGGCTGGAAAAGAGAAGGATGTCTTGATGCAGAGTGTAAAAAATAGCTGCAGGGATCAGGAAGAACTTTGTGTCTCCACATCCCAGCACTGTGGTGTGTCTGTCCACCTTTGTCCCACGAATCCTCACCTTTCCCTTCCCCTCCTCACCAGCAGAACTGGCTCTGTGTGTGACACTGCTCCCCCTGAGCAGCATCTGCTGTTTGTGTGGAGCACAAAGTCAGGTGAGCTGCCGGATCCCGTAAAGCAGGTCTGACTCATGGGACCAGCCTCAAAACGCCTGCATGAGATGGCAGATCAGCAGTGATGTGTGAGAGTAAGGGAAGGACAGTCAGTGCAGAGGCCCAAGCTCATTGTCTGCTGTGCTCTCATTCACAGGATGCACCTGAAGAACGGACTTGTGAAAGACAAGCGGTTATAAGAGCGTGGCTGCTGCAGCCTGGCTGGATCTGGGGACTGAGCCAGGACCCTACGCTCAATCCCAGCAAATGAAAGGCACAAGAAGAGCTTAATCCCCAACGCCCCTTCATCCCCTGCCTGGAGCCGGGGAAGAGATGCCACTGATGGAACGGGCCCCTGCCAGGCCTTGCCTGTGACCAGGCTTCACCTGATGCTGTGTACTTTCTGTAGCCTGTACGTGCTGGTTCAGTTGAGAGGGCAGTGGCTTTGCTGGTCCAGGTAGGATTTGGAGCTGGCTTTAGGTCCCCTGGTGCTTCCTCTCTCACTCCATCCATCCCTCAGCTATTCTCAGTCCCTTTGTGATTTCTCCTGTTGTTTGCATTGGCCCCTCCCCACCACTCTGCCTCAGCAGCACTGAAGGGTTCTCTGATGCAGTGTCAGGTGGGGAGGGGAATGTCCTCTCCCCGATTGGCACTGCAGTATCAGGCATAGGGAGCCCAAAGCCAGCTCTGCTCCTGGAGCCAGCAGGCAGCAGAGAGGTGAAGCAGTGCACTTCTGGGCCTTGCTGACCTGGAGGGGTCTCTAACTCAGAGATGTCTGTGCTTCTCTGGAGGCTGCAGCATGCAGCACAGTTCTCACGTGCAGGTCTTCCTGGAAACCCAGCCCTAGAGCATTATTCCAGCCCAGGATGAGGGCCAGGACATCTTGTTCGCTTAAAAAGCCCATGTAAGAGATATCTGCAGACTCTTGCCCAGCAACGTCTGCTTGCTTGAGTGAAGAGCAGTCAATCTCTGCTGCCTGTGCTGATTTTCCAGGCAGCGTTGACCCGAGCCTGGTGGGGTCTGGGGGCTGGGGCTGACCCAGCACAGAGCTCCCCCCGGCCGGAATCAGTGGGCAGTGGTGGGATACTGGATGCATCCGCTCCAGGCATCAGAGGTTGACTAATTATTATTATTTTTTTTTAATTTTATTTTTTACTGTTTGATCTCTTTATGTTGATTTGACTCACTGCTGCCATGTGAGCCTCAGGGAAACTGAAAGCAAAATGTGACTTTGGCTTGATGGAAACTGCCAAGCTGTGGCAGGATGCGTCACCTTGTAATTTCCTAGCAGAGTTTCAGAGGGCTCTATCTGTGTGCTTTAGTTTCTTGGCTTTTGAACTGGATTTGCAGGAAGGAGGAAAAGAAGGAAGCTGAATCTCAGTGTGTTGGAGTGCTGGGCACTGGCACTGCTTGGGTTGCAGCATTTGGTGTGTGTGTGCCTGAGTGGGGGGACCCTGTGTGGGAAGTGGGTGCTGGTTGCTGTCTGTGCACCTGGGCTGTGGGAGGATGGTGGGAGGTGGGAGCTGAAGGGCAGAGCTTGAAGATGTGCTGTGCTGGAAGTTAACAGCGTTTGGAGAGAAGTGTTAAACGCTGTGATTGAGGAGCTGATTGGGGAGGAGGCAGTGAGAGAAAGCCCGGACTGAGCAGCGTCTCCCCAGTCTGGGTGGAGTGGCCACCAGATCCGCCCTTCTCCAGGGCACGGGGAGCAGCTCGGCGTGCTGGCAGCATTGCTGCTGCGTGGAACTTCTTGTTGGACCTCAGTGGGGTGGAGATGCAGAAGGGGAGGGAGCTCTGAGCTGCTTTCCTGCCACAGCCTCAAAGGGTTAAAAGGCCCCGGGGAGTCTAGGGGGACCGTTCACACCCTCTGCCCAATCCTGGGAATCCCTGTGTGCTAATTGAGCACTAACGAGATCAAAGGCTCCCATCAGGCAATCATCACCCCCTGGCCCTGTCTTCAGTGCAGCTGGCAGTGGGTCCTGTGCACAGCGCTGCTCTTTGTCTGCGGTCAGGAAAGCGGAGTGATGTGGCCTCTCCCTGTGCGTGCCAGCTTTGGAGCTGGCCTCGCCTGGGCTCTCCTTACTGTGAGTCTGGGGATGGATTTAAGCTTACAGGAAAGTTTGCTGTTAAAATCCCTGGGTCTGAGCGTGAAGCCCAGCCCCAAAATCCCCATTCCGGTGCCATCCGTTCTCTGGCGGATCTTCCAGAAGAGAAAGAGCTCTCCTGCAACAAACAGAGACCCGGTGGACGGTTGTAGAGTGGAGGAGTTTAACGTCCCTGGGAACATCATCCGTGTCTTCGCTGATCAAGGTACAGAAATGCTGCCGTTTGAGTCCTGCCTTTTGAAAGCCTCTCTGTGGTCTGGGCTGGGAATGGCTGGGGGAGGACAGGGCAGCAGCCAGAAGTGGTTTCTGAGACCAGTCTTGCCTGTGTATGGTCTGATCTGTGAGCGTGTTGTAGGTAATGATGTTAGAGTTCAGGCTCCCAGCTTCGGGTGGAGGCAGATGCTCAGCAATCCTGCTGGGTCCTGTCCCCCTTCTCCTTTTGGTCCTCCTGCCTCGGGCTGCTCTGAGCCATTCCTTTACATGGCAGCTGCTTTGTCAATGCCATCCGCATCTCAAGGCACGATTGGGTTCTGTTGAGCTCAGATTTCCAGTGGAAATCTAGGGCTGGCTTTCACAGGCAGCTCGTCACTTCAGTCGGTTTGCTGCTATCCGCCCTCCTTTCCCTCCATCCTCTAACAACGCTTCTGCCCCGGGGGAGATGCTGACAGTTTTCTGCAGGCTGTGCTGTGGGGCTGATGGCCCCATCCCACGGCACTGTCATCTTGATCCAGCGGCTGTGGATGTGTAGAGCTGCCTGTCTCTGCTCTGCCCATCTTCCTCTTCGTGTGCAGCCAGGAGCTTGATCGACTACTGGGAGGCTGATCCTGCTCGCCATAAGGGGGTTCAGACACCGCCACCTCTATTTCTTCTTCTCCATCAGGCCACTTCATTCACAGCACACAGCCCCATCCGCTGCTGTGTCTGCAGAAGCGTCTGTACTTTAACCTCTCTGTGCTGGAGGAGGGTGAGCGCCTGACGATGGCTCAGCTGGAGCTCAAGTTCAGCCACAACTCGTACCACAGCCCCGGCCGGGGGCAGGGCTTTGAGCTGCGGCTGTACCACAGCTGCCAGGTGCCACTGAGGGGGATGCCGTCCCTGGAGCGAGGCCGCAAGCTGCTGGTGGAGCAGTCCTTCGCCCGCCTGCACAAGTCTCTGCTCTTCAACCTGAGCGATGTGGCAAAGGACTGGACAACTCACAGCAGGAACCTGGGCTTGATCCTGGAGATCGCGGTGAGCGGAGACGGAGCCTCGGCCCCGCTGAGCGCAGGGCCACAGGGCCTCTGTGCCGGCATCGACTCATTCCTGGATGCCTCTCTCCTGGTGGTGACCCTCAGCCAGCAGTGCGGGGCATCCAGGAGGAGGAGGAGCGCTTACAACGTCTCCGTCACACCGAGCAACCTCTGCAAGCCCCGGCGCCTTTACATCAGCTTCAGTGACGTCGGCTGGGAGAACTGGATCATCGCCCCGCAGGGCTACATGGCCAACTACTGCCTGGGCGAGTGCCCCTTCCCCCTGACAGCTGAGCTCAACAGCACCAACCACGCCATCCTGCAGACCATGGTGCACTCACTGGACCCGGAGGGGACACCCCAGCCCTGCTGCGTCCCCGTCAGGCTCTCCCCCATCTCCATCCTCTACTATGACAACAGTGACAACGTGGTGCTGAGGCACTACGAGGACATGGTGGTGGATGAGTGTGGCTGCAGATAGAGGAGAGGTTGTGGGTATGCGCCGTGGGGCACACGGAATGATTGATGGAATAAATCCAAGTGTGATAAATGCCCTCTGTGCTGGTGCTTAGGGAGTTTCAGACTGGGACAAGGAGGTCAGAGCTCCCCTCTGTGCTGCCTTCCTCACTTGCAGGCAGGGAGGAGGTCTGCATGATGGGATGGTGACAGGGCTGGTTTAGTGGTCGTGCTGTGCTGGGTGCCCTGAGGTGCTCTGTCAGAGCCTGCAGGTGGTGACGGGGTTATGATCAGGTCTGACCCTGGGTGCTGCTCAGCCATCCGCTGTGGGTGGCAGAGACACCAGGCTGGGAATCCCGGCCTCCTCTTGTGCCTGGCAGAGCAGCTGCTGCTGCTGGGCTTTGTTGTTTTCAGCTTTTTGCAGCTTAGGTGATGCAAAACGAAATGACAAATTTGAAGTGATGCTGGCAGGTTCAGCTGCAGCAGCTCTGGTCCAACTGCAGGAAGAGGTGTGGTGTCGTGACACGAGCTGTGTCGCGACTGAATCCCTTCCCTGGGGCACTGGAGGCTGTGGGACAGCGGTGCTTCTGCTTCACACCTGAGCTGCATGTTGGTGTACTTGGAGCTGAGTTCCTTCTAGCACTGCTTTTTGTTCAGCCCCCATTCACCTGTTGTGGAGGGTTTGTCTGCATCAGCCTCTGTGGAGCAGCACCGCAGGGGAGGCGCTGGGGCTGAGGAAGGACAGCAGAGGCACGCGGTGGCGTTTTGACCCCCCCGAGCTCCCTCTGCTGCAGCACAGCGCCAGTTCAGCTGGCTGAGTGAAGCAATGAGTGCACTGTGCAGCAGGCAGCAGCAGCTTTGCACAGCAGTATTACAACCCTCGTAATGCAGGCACCACGTTAATAACGCACATATGCTTTTGGGGGTTATTTGTCATTTATTTGGCTTTTAGGTTTTTTTAGTTGTTCTTTTTTTTTTGAGGATTTGGGGACAGATCTGCAGCTCTTGGCTGTGGTCCTCAGTCCAATGCAGCAGTTGCTCTCGCAGTGTTTAATGCCATGGCAGTGCTGTGTGCTGCCCTTCCAGCAGAGGCTTTCCTGGCACCGCTGCAGCTTTGCTGTTTTTTGGGGGTGGGGGAGCAGACAAGGAATCTGAGTTAACTTGAATTATTTTTTTTGAAATATGAGCCTGACAGCACAGCCTGGACTGTTTTTACTTTTTCTTTGTACCTGTGTTGTGTTGTCTCAAGATCTGATGAAGTATTGCTGAGTGCAGCTCCAAGGAAGCACTGAGGGTTTAAACCACTGCCGGAGCTGCAGAGGAGCATCTTCCTGCAGCACTGCCCTGCTGCCACTCCTGAAGCAGGCTGAGTAGTTGGAGAGCAGCCCTTAGCTGTAGCACTCACTTTCAGCTTCCCCCCAGCCAGCAGTAACCCCTAACATAGCGCAGAGAAAGCAGCGTCCACCACTGAAGGCTTTAAGAGCTTTGAGTGGGCCGTAACCCAGCAGGAGCCGTTTTCCTTCTCTCCCCATTAAAACAGGAGGGATTTACAAACCCCTCCTCTCCTTTTGGTGGCTGGAGCAGACTGAGGGATGCAGAGCTGTTGCTGGAGCCAGGCTGAGCACAGCTGAGCACCCACGCAGGATCTGCATTTGCTTCCCCCCGTCCGCTCTGCCCACCCCCCACTTTTGTACCAGTCCCTGTTTAAAGGAAGTAATAAACTTGAAGTTTCTACAATCATACCAAGTTTTAATGAATGGTGCATGGTTTCCTCATTGAAAGGTAGGGGGCCACCGTGAATGCAAGAGCTGTTTATTAATATTTTATTGATGACAAACAGGTTTAAAACAAACTGAGACAAAATCAAAAGAGTAACACCGTGCTAGCACTGATGTCTGGATTTATAAAACTCAGAGTAACTGCTACAAAGGAAAAAAAACAGCAGAAGCAGAGGCAGGCATTCCCATCAGTGAAATAAAGGGGGGAGGGCGGAGGAGGGGGTTACATTACTCAATGGATTGCATTGCACAGAGGGGTACAGCTTAAACCTATCTGAAGTCTATGCAGCTACGCAGCCTACAGAAGGAAAAAAAAAAAAAAATTAAAAAAGCCCTTCGGCAATGTTAATAAATAAAACAGTCCATCTCACAAGGAAGGAAGGTGGCCTGTGTCTCCATTCTTTCGCATTGTAGAAGTCTAAACGCTGGAGGCTTTTTATGAGAAAAGAATGGTTTTCGTTTCTGGAAAATTGGAGTTTATTTTGCAGTTCTTGAACCACGTTCACTGCAGGACTGAACACAAATGCTGAACACCTGTTCCATTCTATGTGCACGCTACTCACGTTTGTGGGTATGCTACACCAGGTCTGTGCTGGGGAAGAGACACTCCTGAAAACTACAGCAAATACAGGTGATGAAAGCGGGTCAACACTCTACAGAAAGGACAGTGATGAAAGGGCTTTCCCCCCAGATACAAAAAGTGGGTTTTACATCGCTTAAGTACATTCATATGAGAGGTATTTCGAGTTCCCCCCCAAAAAAAGACTAGAAACACTTGGAGCCCTTTGATAGAATGCTAACTTAATTCCAACCTTACAAACCCCGAGGTCAGAATCGCTCTGCTCGTCTCTGCCTGGTGGGAGGCTGAGGTTGGCAGTTTGGGATCCGATCCAACCGGGTCTGCAGGAGCTGTGATTCTCTGCGCCGTTTCTAAAAAGGTTCAGACACCAATAAAATGCTCCCAGTGTTCCCATATGACTTATTTAAGATATGGGTACAACTCAGAAATTGGATGGCTTCTCTCATGTGCTGTTCTCAGTTCTGACTTCCAGCTATTTCTTCAGCCAGCACCGATGGCACAGCTGGGTGCACTACCTGAAAAAGCAGCTCCGGGTTTGTTCTGCAACACCTGAACCTCGGCTATCTGCGTTCGTCACCGAAGAAGCCACACAAAAGCCTACCCCGTTATCTCTAATTGTACCCATCTATCAGAGGCCACCTTCCAACAACTGCCTGCTTTGTCCATTTCTCCAACCTGCTTCGGTAACATTGTAGTCTTTACTTCAAAACCAATATAATCCCCAGTTTCCACTACTTCTTCCCCCCAGCTGAGGGAGCAGTAAAGCAGGCCTGTTAGCATCCTTTCCTCCAGGGCCGAAGGGCACAGGAACCCATCCCCTTTCAAGCGCAAAGTTCATCTTACAGAAAGGCTTGTTTTTCACAGAGTAGAGTCCAGACAGTAGCCAATTAAAGCATACAGAAAACACTTCGAAACCCTCCTCCTGCTCGAGCGCGCAGGCTCCTTCCATCTAACTGCTATCCGATGTAGGAAGAAGAGGCTGATTGCTGCAACTGTAAATCACACTGAAAGTTCTCAAGGTTGGTGCTCTAATTTAGTTTTGTTTTACACTTTTTGTGAGCTTCTCAGAACAAGGATCTCCCAGGTCCACCACTAAGAATTCAGAGACAAACTTCTAAAAATTCAGTGCTCCTTTGAAAGAATCTCTTTAAAACCACCTTGTCACGAAAGACCCATTCAGAATGCGGGCGGCACGATGACACTAGGATTTCAGAGCCAGCGCTGGACAACAAAACCTCCATCTCAGAGTTGAGCATCAGCTACGTTCCGCTGCATTTCTGCTTGGCCTGCTGTCAACTTAGGAACTCTCTCTCAGATACTCTGCTTCTAAAATGTAAACAGTTACTGCTAAAATATAGTACCCCTTGAGAACAACTCTGAGATGAGGGTTTTCCTCTCCCCATCTGCTCTGAAAAGTAATGCCCTGCTCGCAAAGAGAAGTATGGAATGAAGTGAAACCTGCTTAAGGCCCTTCTCTCGAGCTTCTTGGACTGGGGGAGCAGGGACTCAGCTGACCACTCATTGCAGGGTGAGTTGCCTTCCCCGTGAGGCGCCAGCCAGTCCGTCGTTGCTCTCTCTCCTCTCCGGTCAGTCTCCTTGTCTCAGTGAGCTAGCAGTGGGCTCTCTCGCGCGCTCTCCTTTCTCTCTCTCTCTCCTCTCCGTTGGTTGGTTTCTTTCTCCTGTTGCTCTCACACAGTGGTGCTTCAGTTTTAGCAGTGGAAAACAGGTATCCATTTTATTTTATTTTTTTTATTACCCAGAATAAAATGCTGATGAACTAAGCTCCACACAAGCTTAGCTCTTCTTCCTCAACCTGAAAGCGAGAAAGCAGAACAAGAGTTGTATGACAGCCATCAGGAAACGGTTCTCAAGAGCTCATATGAGGCAGGAGGGCAGAGGGGTGAGCGCAGAGCTTACACTCTAATACTGTGACAGTCCCGTCACTCCGCCATGTTGATACGCGCGTTCCCCCTGGTAGGTGGAGTCCTGTGACAGCGCCACGTCAATCTGAGACTTGAACTCATCACCAAGGTAACTGTCCTGGAAATGAGAGCGCGTGTCAAGCAGCACCAAGCTCCATGGGACCTCACAGAGCAGCCAGCGTTGAAGAAAAAGCGACTTTTGGGTTTTAAAGTTCAGCCCCGTTCTGCTGCAGAATTGCTATAAAGCTTCCAGCAGCACAAGGCAGCTGGAAGGGCAGCGGCTGAACGCCAGGGCTCAGGGTGAAGTTGGTATGCAGCTCTGAGTTCTTTTGCTCAAGTATACTTTTGAAGCCCACCAAGTAGAAGGTAAGAAATGCTGCGGCCAAATTAACTGAAAATGGTTTAGTTTCTACTTTCCTCAACTCTAAGAAACAGAGATGTGCACACAAACAGAACACTGACATAAAACCCAGGAAAAAGGGCAGACCGACCGTGCATCACTGCTTACCTGTGATAATTCTGGTTGGGAGAGCCCAGGCTGACTCATCTGAGATGGCTGACTCATGGAGATATAGCCCTGAGTCAGTGGACCCTGGGAGAAGGGCTGGGACACCACATCTTGGCTCGCCTGGCTATTGGGAAGGTTTGATTGACTCGTTCCAGGAATCCCAAAACGATTTTTCTGGCGCCCACCACGACCGGTCTTCCCTTTGGGTGCCCCACGTCCTGGAAAAGCATTTATCCAAACCAACAGTGAGAAGCTTTACAAGCGTGTGAGAATCAGATGCTTCTACAAAGACTTGACGACTCGCTTCAGGCAACGCTTCTCATTGTGCTCAGTGCAGTAGGTGCAAAGAAATACAAGTTCACTCTCGTCAGCACTGAAAGCATTATCCCACATCAGACCCACGCCGTGCCTTTGGCACTGTGCCCCCCTGGCCCCATACCTGCAGCCGGGCCATTGGCCTGCCCAAAGTACCCTGGTGGGGGCATTGGGGGCATCACGAGGTTGAAGGGGATGGGAATGTTCATAGCAGTGACGTGGCTGGGGCCTGCACTGATCATCCCGATCTGGTCGTGGGTTTGGAAGTACATGTTGGATGGGCGCCCTGGGGAGGGGGAAGTCACAGTTATTTCAAGCATCCCAAATATCCTGAAATTCACAGTCCTGCTTTTAACGGTAACGGGAGGACTTTAAGGAGGAAAAATAATACAAAGGACAAGTCATCACTGCCACGAACCTCTAGGATTCGTAGCTCCCCATTTATCCCACACTCCCAAGTCTCAAAGAGACACAACCGGTCGCCCCATCCCATCACTCTTCTACAGTGCCATTCCCCATTCCTACAACACTGACAGCCCCCCTCACTCCTTATCTGCTCTTCAGACCAGGGAGTAACAGAGGTTACTGCAACGTCAGGGGCAGCAAAATCCCTCCTCAAGAATTCCGACACCACGAGCATTTTCAGTTTTTAACCCCCACATTTTTCTGTATTTAAACATTTAAACATTTGCAGTTTGTAAGACATCCAACCCCAGGGACTAAGTGAAGAAACGGTGAATGGTGTTAATGCTGACAGCTTCTTTACCTTGACTGCTCCGGTCATAGACGGATCCTGGAATAATAGCTTCACGTGCATCATACATGGCAGTGGTCATGAAGCGGGCACCCTGAAAGCATGGGAGGAGTTGGACAAAGCTTTAGCATTGAGCTGCACACTGTAACTGACTGTAAGGTGGGTAAAAACTCAACAAAACCTCACAGATACTGTTTCTAATGTAAGAAAAACATCCAGCCATCGTCTCAACCACGTGCTGGCAACTCTCAACAGAAGTGCATGTAAAAGCCTTAAGGAACGCTTGTATAACGAACTTACACAAAGTAATTGCACCATGTTTCATGCATCTCAGAAGTCACCCCATGTAAAATTCTGCAGTGCATAAAGACAAACTGCTTTACTTAGAAACTGCAGTTTACTTTGCCACAGGCCATTTACTAGGCAACAGAAGTGAAAGATACAGGTGTGTGAGGGCATGGGGTGTCTGTTTATTCCATCCACTTATGGCTGTCAATGCTCTGTTTCCTCATGCCACAGACATCTGAGAAACAGGAAAGGCCAACTTACTGGGTTGATGGTGTTGACAAGTTTTCGGGGCTTGCTGAATTGCATGAGGCTCTCCCGGAGGTTATTCAGTGGTCCCTCCACCAGAACCTTCTGCTCCTTGTAGTAATTCAGCAGGTGATTCCAAAGTGGTTGTTTAGACAGAGCTTTCGGGTTCCCAACAATAATTACCCCATACCTATGGAAGAACAAACAGTAAAACTAAGATCAGCTTACAGAACAGGACAAAGAACTCCAGAGAAGCCTGTGACAGGAGGTATAGGAGACCCTGACCCAACTGTTCCTGTATACAAAGGATTTCTGTACACTTGGAAGCTTGTGATTCCTGAGAGACTGGCTGCAGCAATCTCCTGCCTTCTCCAGGCTTGTCAAACATGTCACCATGCTCACCAGCCATGTTACGTTGTTTTAGAACTGAGCAGATACCAAGGGAAGCCAACCAGCGCACTGCTGACTTCTCAGTAGCTTCCCTTCTTAGCAAGCAAACTCATTCTAAGAAAAGGAAAACGGCTGCTGAGACAGAAAGGAGTGAATGAAGGGCAGACTACTTCTGTCCTGCAGACAAAGGGGATGAGCATGCTGGATTCTACAGTCTCCCAGTACAAAACAGGAATGCTGACTGATTTAAGACTGCTCTTGTAAAGTTGAATCATTTCCATACTCCCTTCAAGGCTCCCTTAAACAGGCAGAGGAACAGGCTTTCCACCCTCAGAACACAGCCCTTAGTAGCTCGCCTCTAAAACAGAAGATCTGTCCAATTTTACCTTACCTTGCTCTTGTAAGAGCCACATTAAGACGCCTGGGGTCATTCAGAAATCCTATCCCTTGGTGTTCGTTGGCCCTCACACAAGACAGGATAATGAAGTCCTTCTCTCGTCCTTGGAAGGCATCCACGCTTGCAATTTCTACTTCCTAACACAGAGGAGAACACGTAAATCATGGAAGCACGTAAGGGTTGTACTACCAACAGGTTTACAGGACTACTGGCTGCACACTAACAGTTCCATCATTTGGGAAAGGTGCTGTTTTTTGTCATGCCAGATGATCTGATAATTCCACTGCCCACTAAAGAGCTTTCCTAAGGGAGAACGGAGAGTCTCGGTTTAAGACAAAGAATTTTATCTTCATGTCCTTTATGGTGCTTGCATTTCCCCCCTACAACTGGCACCTGCTTCAGACAGCAGCCCTTCTCCAGGTGCACTGCCAGAACGAATTTGGCTATCCCAAAACCTCACAGCAATACAGCTGCAGATCAGTACTGCTGCTCCCAGCCACTGAGAAGCCTGAATCAGAGGGACAGATCATTCCTGGCAGGAGCAGAAGTATTTCCACCAATTTTTGCTTCAATGAAAACACTGCCCAATTATTCCAATTATTGCAAAAGAGACTGCATTAAACACCTAAGCAGCTTGTCTGTAGTGTAGCAACATGTTGTAGTGCGTGGTGGAGGAGGTCCACTCAGAGGACACACTCCTAAGGAAACAAATGACTGAACATTAGAATTTATGGTGTTCAACTTCCTGTGTGTCTCCCAGCTTGAGACATTTTTCCACAGCTGAAGCACTGCTGACCTTTCCCTTCTGTGCCTCAATGAGCCTCAGAGGATGGACTCATCCAGCTCTCCTTTCAACAGAACCTCACTGGGCTTTCTCCATTATTTGGCAAACTGCTCTCCTCAAACTTACTGGCATTTGCTAACTCCTGCATTACCTTCCCTTGAACTATTTTACCTAAGGTCAATTAAAATGCTCATAAGTTACTGAAGAATAAATAAATTTGGTCTGAGAAGCCAGAACAAAAATGAAAGCATTTGAGTTTCACAGTGTCTCAGCTTCTCAGCTTCTTTCTACCACCAAAGGTTCTCTTGTTTGTGCAATGACTCCATACCTGGTAAAGTTTTGTATGCAAGGAACCACTGAACTGCATGTACTGCACCAGATAGGATCGCTGGCCTTCATAAGGAGTAATAATGCCAATCTGATCAGGTTTGGCACCAGCTTTCAAAAGCTTTGTAGTTATCTTCTCCACATTGGCAGCTTCCGTTCTAGAAAAAAAAAAAAGATTCATTTATTTAATTACAGCATTAGGTCTAAACATTTTCAGTGAATGGGGATAGAAAACCTCAACACGTGTGCTGTGCCCTCTTTCACAAAGGCTCCTTCAGAAGGAGGTCATTTTTACACCACAGCACTCTGCCACTCAAATTAGTTCAGCTTAAGCTCTGCAAGAACATTCCCTGCTATCACCTCTTGCTACAAACAGATGCTCTCAGCCAAAAGTTCACACCTCAGAAGAGGTCACAACAACGCACATTGATCCTGGAATCCACATCTGCCTTTTCAGTACTGCACAACTAAACTTCCTGCAGAATTCAGGACGGCCATCACTCTTCTGAAATGCAGTTCTGAGTTAAATGTATGCTTGTACTTTGAGTGAGACCAGGAGAAGTGTTCCAGCCTGCTGTACAAACAGATCCTTCAGTTCTTTTATCTTGAAGTTTTAAATATAGACCGTTTTTGAACGCCATTGCTCTGTCAGCCAACAGTTGTGCCATGTTTGTGCACAGTCTGCCTTGCTGCATTCAGCACTCCTGCACATGCAGTTCAAGCAGCAGACAGGTTAAAAATATCACAGCAGATACATTTTGTAAGCTGGTCTGGTTCTTCCTTCCAGGCACACAAACAAATGCATGTAAAGCAAAGGAGCAGTGTTAGAAGCTCATTCACTGGAAAAGTTTGGATGTGCAGAACAAAGGGATAGGAAAGAAATGAAATTCCCAGCTCCCCACTGCTCTCTTGCTACCTTCTCCTCTTTCAACATCCACCCATTAGGACCTCATTTCAGGAGCTACTGGAATTCAAGCTTTGAAATGGGACTCAACCAGCACTTCCTGGGTGCAAAACGCAGTCAGTTTGCTTCTGTTTTGAATTCATGCCTTTTATTAAGGCACTTAATTGTCCCACATTCATACTTGTCAGTATTTCTACGTAAATCTCAGTACTGATTTTTACCTGTTCAAGTAAGAGGTGCCTGAGCTGGCGATTTCTTCCTGCCCTTGTGTAACATAGAAAAACATTGGCTTGTCTGGCTGCGGCCACTGGAAATCAAACCCTTTCTTCACACGGTCAGCTGAAGAGCACAAAAGTAATGAAGTTAATACTGCTTTACTAGAAAATCACTTTCACAGCAATGCCTCAAAGAGTCAATGGCAGCATTTCTCTTCCTAATTGAATAAAAAAAACTCATCTGAATTAAAGAATTTTTCCTTCAATCCTTAACGAACTGAAGAGAAAGGAATTTGCAGGAAATGCCATTCTTACTCACCTGCAGTGACACCATTCTGGAGCGAACCCTCATAGAAGATGTTGGATGGGAAAGCACTCAGGGCTGGGTGCATGCGGTACTGCACCTGCAGGCGGATGGGGCGAATCCCCAGCACCACCAGCCTCTCAAACAGGGACTGAGACAGGCCTGCCTTGGCAGCTTTCTTACACATCACAACAGGCCCCAGCTGGCAGTGGTCACCTACAAGAATAAGCTGTGGAAAAGAAAAATTCAACGCTGATGACAGTGCAGGTACCCGAGTCTGGATTTTCTGCCCAAACCCCTGCTTCATCTATTTATAAATCAGACTTTAAAGGGAATCCAGTGGCTCCTACCTGCTTTGCTCCCAGCACAACTGGCACCATGCACTCTGGCTCAGTGGCCTGGGTGCTTTCATCGATCAGAATGGAGCGGAACTGCATTTTTGCAAGCCTTGGATCACCAGCTCCCACACACGTGCAACAGATCACATCTGCATTCTGAGACAGAAACACAACCAAAATCAACCAAGTGGGATAAGAGAACACTTTCATACAGAAGGTCCCTGAACACCATCCCAGGAATCTCGCCCTAAGTTAAACTGTGTTCTGATAGCTGCCAACAAATTGCAGCTAAGTGGGAGAAGGCAGTAACAGGACTGCTGAATCTGGTGGAACTTTACCATGAGCAATTCACGCTCTGCTGTTCGTTTCAGCGCACGGTAGCGTTTCTCATCGGCAGATGACAGTTCTCCAGTTTCATCTTTAAGTTGTTGCAGCTTCTGAAGCTCTGGCATGCTGCAAAAATGGAATTTTGCATTATAATCTAATTAACAACAGCTCCAGCTCACAGTGAAGCTCTTCACATATTGCCACAGAAACAAGAAAACGTATTTGCAAAACTAAAAATGACTTTTGTACAGAGCAAAATATATACCATCACTGCCAGAGCTGTTAAAACAACTGCATCCATCACAACACCTGAGGTTTGGGTTTTTTGGGGTGTCTTCCCCTCTCCCCCTCCTTACCTATCCATGTTTCTGATCTGGTTATGCAGTGCCAAGAAGGATACAGGTGAGTCAATTGCTTCACGGCTTTTAGCACACAGCCGAACCACTTTCAGACCAGTCTGATGGATCTTCTCTGTCAGTTGATCTACAGCAATGTTACTTGGAGCACACACTAACACAGGCCTTGGGGGAAAAAAAAAGAGTCTCAGTGAACTATAAGCTTCCTGCAACAGAGTGTTAACACACATGCTCCCTAAAAATAAGCTACCGATGAGTATCTTCTGATTTGAGCTCAGATCTTCACAGAAGAACACATTTCTAGAAAGTCTTTCCAGTTCAAGGATACAGACTGCTTAAGTGCTTAAATGTGAGCTGATTCTCTGGACCAATCATGAGGTAACCTCACGCATAAAGATTCAGAGAAGTTCTTACCCATTGCCCTGTCTAGCCAGATGATAGACAATGGTAGCTGATGTCACTGTTTTTCCAGTACCAGGGGGACCCTGGATAAGGCTCAGAGGACGCTGCAGGACGGTCTTCACAGCATAAACCTGTGGAATTATTTTAATGCTATTCAGTATTCCTTGCACAGGAAATTACAAAGTCGTTCAACCTTCAATCATAAATCCTCCATCGTATTCTTTGCATGTAGAAAGAAGGAACATGAGGGTACCTGAGAATGGTTGAGATCAGGAAGTCCTTGTGCTGTAAAGCGCTTTGGCAACTGGCATTTAATGATTACATCTTCCACCTCGTGGCCCAACAGTTTGTGATAGATGTATCCTGACACCGAAGTCTCATCCACAGCAAATGTTTTTAAAGCACTCTGCATTCTGAAATGAGCAAAGGACAAAAAATAGAACAAAATCAGGATTACCTCAGATGAAATTATGCACGAGAGTAGAAGTTAATCAGCCATCAGACAAATTAAGACATATCTTTTGGAAAAAAGACAATGCAAAGATCTAACAACAGAATTAAGAGACCAAACATTAGACTTCCAGAACACGGATCTTTGTTTCCCCAGTGTGCATCCTACAAACTGTAACCACAAGCCTGCAGTGGAACTGGGCTCTGACAGTTTGCAGTGGAAGTCTGAGGTGCAAGATGTGAATAAAAGCTGTACTCAGTACCTCTATTTCAGGACAACAAACTCCTATCTCACAACATGCACTGCAGACACATCTCAAGCCCACAGACCCCACAGCTGATCCAGCTTCCTTGAAACTGGAGTTTGTCAAAGTGATTCAAAGTTGAGGAGATAAATAAGAACACAGAGCACTTCATGACTGCATTAACAAACAGAACCTCAGACACTTTTCTTCTTACATCCCAAATGCTACTAAGCTTGAGGTTCATTTTTCCCCTTGGATCCACAGGTTACATGAATGTACTTCCAAAGTCCCTGAATGTGCTTTCAAAGTGAGAAACTGACAGCCTGGAATTCAACTGAACGTCACCACCTCTAACAACACCTAGAGCTGCCGCTCTGAGAAGCAGGCACCACGTTCATGACCTTGATGCATTCAGCACACTCCCTCTGACTGCTGGTATAATGAAGCAATACATCACCTCTCGTTCAAAAACCCCACTGAAGTTAGGAGGAAAAATACACACCTACTGAACCCATTATCTGCTGAGTTTAAGTGCTTTCTCAGTACCTGTCAAATGAAGTAGACTTCCACACAAAATCCACTTGGAAGTTATGAGTAACCTCCACGGGGGCTCCAACGCTGCTCCTCAGCTCGATGGCAATCTCATCACCATAATCTGTAGAACCTCGTTAAGTAGTAATCTGCAGCAAACATCTGAATTGTATTTTTCCCCGATTTCCATTTATTCAGTAGGCGCCCACTAATTACAATGGTTTCAAAATTACTTATGTACACAACTTAGGAGTTCCTCAGAGATAATTTAACCTTAAGGCTCATTAAGTAAAGGATACTATCAGGAACTTTGATGACATGGCCGATTCCTTTCCACAGAGGGGCCAGGTCTCCTTTGTACCTCAAGCAGATCTCATCTCCTTGCATAAGACGCATATCTACAAAGGAGAGAGAAAATCTCAGAACATCCACAGCAACAAAAGCCTACAGGACTATCTCATATCCCAGGCCACTGCAGATCTTTAAATGCTGATGTTATTCACCAGGTACAAAAACCAGACAAAACACGCAGCTGAGCTGTCATTACCTGAATCAGTCTTTGGCAGAGTGAAATAAGCAATTCTTTTCTTATTCAAGCCCAGGTCCCATCTGACTGTGATGTTATCTTGGGTCTAACAGTAAAGAAAGAGCACATATTATGTTCTTAAAGAGCTGCTTATCAACTACCACAATCCTCACGGTCCTAAACTTCAAAACAGTGGAGAAACACAAAACTTGCTGTTCCTCTGTCACCAAACAAACTTCTGTGTTTATCACTATGGGCTGTACTCACACCACCTGTAGAAGTTCGTTCTGTTTCAAAGACAATGTATTTAGTTACTGAGAAATGTGTTGGCATCAGCACCTGTGTCAGTTTTGTAGAAAACTCCTCAGTGTCCCCAGCATGTTACAAGCTTAACTGGTGCAAAGGTAAGTGAATGTCATGAGGAAAAGAACGTAACAGAAGGTGGTCAAGAAGCAGTTCTGACAAAGAATACAATTCCAGGAGAGACAAACTTTGAATTCAGAAGAGATGGAAGACCTTAAGTGATGTTTCAAAGTTGTGATAGCACATTAATATTACTGTTAATTACTGTCATGTCTTTATTACATTTATATATTGTAATATTACATTTATTTCATTTTAGTTTTTCCTTCCATTCTACTAAGTGAGAGAACTGGTCAGAATCCCCCTCTAACAGGCATTTTTCAAGCAGATTACCTGAGACTCCTTAAGCTTCTTGTCATAGTCTGCCTCAAGCTTGACTAGAGGACCAAATATATTTTGGTATTGATAAGCATCTTCATATCTAAGCAGGACGTGCTGTGGCTCTTCATCAACACCAGGCTTTTCTAAGTCCTCAAGGGTTGCAGATGGATTTTCCTAAGATTTAACATACAAGAGTGCTGTTTCAAAGTTTTAAGCACAAACAAGTGATAATAAACTGCTAAAACCATGCTGAAGTGTTACGTCATGCTCACCTACATGCAGCCAAGTTTGTTCTGCATTAACAGGTACAGAAAAAGCTCTGAAAAAGCAGTGACTGACTACAGACTGACTGACAGAACCTGAAGATGAAGCTTTCCTACTTTAACAGGTGATTTCTCTAGTCAATTCCCAGTTGTGTTGCTTGTCAAAAGGGAAAGGTTTGAACTTCATGTATATTAGGCTCTGTTTCCTGCCTTACACTGCTGCTACAACAGCCTTGTCCCTCCTTTTAAGACACAAAACCAGCACTGAGTGAAACATCATTGGTATTTGAAAAGTGGGAAATACCTTCCAGAGTTCTTCCAGTTTGTTGATCTGCTGAGCTGTAATCTGACGTGCTCTCAGCTGCTCCTGCTCAGATGGAATCTTTACCAGCCACGAGAGGAAACAGCGATCTTGGATAAGAGGCTGCCACTGTGAACTGTCCCAGTTAATATCCTTTAAACTGCTCTGACTTGCACATGGCTGCCTGCACAACCAAAATATTGAGAAAAATTATTAGACGACTGTAAGGGAATCTACCAAAGTATAAGAACATGTTTAACACATTCTTCAAACACGCCTGGTTAAAAGAAGAAAGCCAACACCAGTGGCCTGCTGAGCCAATTCATCAGTTCCTGCGCTTGGTACTTCAACACTGCAGAGGCAAGGTATCCTAATCATTAGTTCTCCTGTATTTCTAGAACTGCAAAAAGCTCAGCATCTCAAATACTAACTGTGACACAGTGATAAAAGGAGACCAGAGTGTAAAACGTTCAGGTACCAAGTGAAAGCCGAGGGTTGCCATTTAGAAATCCAGTTGTGCAACACTTGAACACAAACACTGCAATAAATTCTCTCACCTGCACAGCAAAACAACCACAGAGTCTGCCTTAGCTGGAATAAAGCCAAGGAGAAACACATTACGACACCCGCAGTTGTAACATTCCAGGACAGTCTCTCCTAGAGGCCCATCTTTATGGAGAGTCACCTCCTTGCACTTCGCTCTCACCAGATGGTTGACGATGTGGCTGAAACCAGAGAGGATCCGTATTTATAAGCAGTCAATACGAAAACCAGATTTAGTCCTAACTTTATGTAACACAGCAATTCAGTCATTATTAAGAGATAAACAAAAACCTATTCATACTCTGGCAGACATTAATAATCCCCTGCTCCTTTCATCCAGGCCAAGATGACTGCTAAGAGTTTCAGTGTTTCTGCAATGCATGAATACTTCAAAGCGAATGTGAAAGAAGGGGCAGTGTACAAGAAATTTATTGCTGTTTGGAAGCAGCTTCCTGAAGCTCCACAGAGCACAGCATCTGTTACACTGTTCTGCAAGAGCACAGGGGGAAGAAGCAGTGAGCTCAAGCCCAAAAGCAGTTCAAGTTGTGCTGAGGTGGAGCTGTAAAAGCTCATAACAGGAAAATCTAGAGGTTGGAGGCTCACATTCAAGTCATGAGAATTCGACATCGTGGAAAATGTAAGTCACACCCATTATGCATTTCAAAACAAACACTACAGCAAGTTTGCCCATCTCATTTCCATCATTTAATCATTTACCTGCCAGATGTATTTCCACGCCCATTACAGAACCACTTTTTGCTGGTGTTGCAGTAAACCACACAGGCAGGGTCATGGATACCACAGTAACTGGAATTAAAATCAGATGAGGAAGTCATTGGGAAATTATTTATAGGACAACGCAAAAACAAGACTTGAATTACCCAGAAGTGTACAAAATAAGGGGAAGTAAAAATCAGGAATCATGAGAGTGGCTGGAAGTACCAAACACACGAGTTAAACTTCTGGTTTGAGGCAAGCTCTTTAACTATTTCCACCATTACCATTTCTAGGAAGGCTCAACTCTGCAGCCCTTAGAAGAGAGGCCCAGGAGCTCAGCAGAGCAGCACTGTCAGCGCACACAGGAGCTCAGCAGAGGGCACTCACTGCCTGCCAGCAGGCAGCTGCCTCCAGGGAAGCTGCTTTCAAAATTCCAACCATCCTCTAAGCACTCCATGCCCCCACCTTCTGGAAACAGCCAGCCTGATGCAAAGATCAGGTCTCACCTGCAAGCATGCACGGGAAGATCCTTTGTATAGTAAGTATCTTCTTCATCTTCTTCAAAGTTCAGCTCTGCCAGAAGCTGGCTGGTTTTAGCGACGTTATCATCCACTGCTCCGTTCTGCAGAATGCCATCAGGTCCATTAACCTGCAGTGCAAGGTCAGTGCTCAGGTCATACCAAAACATGCTCAGAACAAAGCCAAGAGTGGGAATCCCTACTTTGCTGTGTAAAAACTTGTCTTGAATTCAGGAAATTCTCACAAGAACAGAAAAGCGATGAGTTGGAAATACAGCCCTCATCTATCAAAAATCATCATATATACGTTGTATATCATTGATACTTGCTTCATCAGCTCCTACTTTACAGGAATACTGAAGTGTCAATTCACAAAACTAAATTGCTTTTCTTCGGATTATGTTTTGTCTATCCACCAAACCAATCCTCCTCCCCAGAGACTCCAGAAGCACAACTTCACAACACAAAGACAACAGGAAGCAGGGGACCAAGACCTATTCCAATGCACACCTAAGGAAAAGCCAAAGAGCCAGAAATAACAGAAGCTGGTTCTCAGCAGACTGCCCAGCTCTCCAAGCAGCATCGCTTGTACAAGGCGTACCACCTGCACTGCACACAACCAAACACATACCTGTGTAACGCACCAGGTGTGACAACCACTACTGCATTACCCAAACATTGCTTTAGCCACCACACTATTTCCTTCAAAACAAAGAGGCTTCTTTAAGTTACCCAGGAAACACACAAACTCCATTCAAACTAACACAGCCCAAGCTCTCAGAGCAGTGCCTTTCACAGGCTGCCTGGCTAAGGCAGCACACACACAGCAGGTGCTCCCTCTTTGCACTGACTTTGCTACCTGCCAGAACCACAAAGTTCTGCGTCAGCACATTTGACACATCAAGTCCTGGTCCTGTTAAAAATAACTCCATTTTGGCAATACTTAGCACAGTGCTTTTACTACCAGGAAGGAGCACCAACAGGTGTGAATGTCACAAATCAGACTTCAGCATGACTCAAGCAGCCATTGTCCCTTGGGACTCCTTGGCTTCCAGTTCCATTCGGCCACAGCAACCACAGCTCTGCAGACTGACTGTCACGGCAGGAGCTGCAGCAGCTCAACATTTAATAGCATCTTCAGAGCTGCTCTAACGCAAACATCAACTTTAAATACAGTGATATTAAAGAAATATGAACATAGCTTATTAATTGATCTTAGAATAGGTGGAGACTAATGGAACAAGTTAACCCAAACTTCTTAGAAGCGTGGAGAGGACACTCCCAGGGCAGGTGCTGTCAGCCTGCTCTGAAGAGGCCTCACATGCCATTACTGACGTTAGCTGACAAGCACCATCCGTTTTTTTGGAAGCTTGCATATAACTCGGGGCTGTCGAGCAAGCAGCCAGTGCAATTGCAGAGCCCTTTTTTTTTTTTTTAAGGCAGGAGCAGAAGGAATGGCAGCACACACAGATCTCTCATCCTACACCAGCACAGCACTCAGGCCCGCAGTGATGTCAGCACGACGGCACCCATCTGTCAGCAGCAGGACCCGGCAGCCGGGCCGTGCCTCAGCAGGCACACAGGAAGGAAGTGGCCCAACTATTGTTCTCAACTCGCTGCCATGTCAGCCTGCATGCGCGTTATTAAAATCTGGCAGCACCAGCTGTTGTGTAAGATTTGGGGGGGGGGATTCTCTATTTTAAATGTGTCGACTGAAACTTCTGGCACAGCAAGTTTAGCAGCCACGCCAAGCAACCTGCATGGCTCTGAGAGCTGCTGGTTCCTCCCCGGCTCCTCGCAGGTCTCCCCGGTCCTGCTGCACACAGTAGCAGTGCTTGGTGGAGCTGAGCTGCACTCCAGCACGGCAGCTGACCCAATTAACACCGCAGCAAGCAGTGACCGTGCGGAGCCCCAGCTGGGTGACAGCAGCTTCCTCGCTGTGCTTCTGGCTGATGTGCCCACCCACACAGCAGCTCATCAACAGGCAACAGCCATCAGCACAGCTGCACTTTAAAGCAGTATGTGTCAGGCTGCAGCAAGAGAAACGACGACAGCTAGGCAAGGATTCTGCTGGGATCTTGCTATCAGACAGCGCTCAGCTGTGGCACTGCACCCCAGCACTGTGCAGCACACACGGCACAGCCAGGCATGCCGCCCCGGCGCAGGGAAGTTTTTCTCACGCTTCAGAAAAACACACACTTGTGGATTTGCACAACCGTTTGTCGTTGGGAGAGATTCCACTGACGCCGTGTGACATTCGCGGCGCCTTAAAATCTGTTGTGCTTATTTGATCTCCCTTTCAGAACGAGGGAAGGCGCATCGCTGAGAGCATTCAGCCTCACGGCAGCACAGAGCTGTTTCACAACGGGGGTCTGAGCAGCGTTTGCTAACACCGAGGCTGGGGACTGCAGGAAACCCCAAGCCAGCAGCAGGGCTCGCCATGCCCACACTCAGGGCACCACCAAGCGGGCTCCCAGCACCAGGCACAGAGAAACGTGCTGCCTCCTCCCACCAGAACCGAGTCCTGGCCCGAGGGAGCAGGGAAACACTGTGGATATGATCAGAATTTATCTTAATACAAATCAAACATGCTAATTAGTTTGTCTAATCATCAGAAAACTGTATTTCCACTGTTTACAGAAAACAAGAGGCGTTGCTCCTGCACTGCTTAACCTCTGCCTGCCTTTTGTCACTCAGACACTAATCCGTGGTAACAGCACCCTCTTAAACTGTTAGTTAAGTATATGCTGAGAAACAAAGCTTTCGAGCAAGGCTCAAAGAATGCCGTCTGGAGAAACGAGGGGCTCTGCACTGCCCAACTCATCTTATTTCAATCCACAGGGCACTAAAAAGGTATCAGAAAACGGAACAGGAGTAAAAATAATATCCCTTCCATGTTTATCAGGATGAAATAATATTTATTCCAACTTTGTTCACAATCACAGTCAAAATTTAAACTAGGCAAAAACGTATGCAGCCTGGGAGATTGAGATCCGCTCCTGCCAAAAGGCATTAACGAGCTCACATTATCTACCCAAGGAGGCAGAACCTCCCTGAGAATCCTTCAGACGGCCCCTTTCTGATCTCAGCGCTGATGAGAACACTGAAAGGCAGAGCTCCAAACTGAGCACAGGCGCTGGGTTTCGCTGAGCTCCGACATCACAGTGCTCCCAAATCCTCACTGGAACAACAGGCTCCCCTGTCCCAAATTTACACAGCATGGGGACAACTGCAAAACCCTGCACTGAAATAAAAGCACTCAGCCATTACAAACATCCTCTGCTTCCTGCCTGCCAGGACAGATGCTTACAGACACGCTCATACCTGGATGTGCTCTCCAGATTTTCCTTTTTCCCTTCTTACTTCAAAGGCTTTTCAAACATGTTTAGACAAAAAGCAAAACGAATCCTCTTCCCTTGCCTTCTGCACTCTCAGACTCATTCTGGGGTGGTTTTTCTTCTTCTATCCAAACTCTTTATTGAGAGTTCTAGAATGATCACAACCATCAGAGCTTTAAAAACTACGATTTTACTCCAAACACCTTTTTAATCAAATAACACACGCACTAACTACAAACACAAAAACTACTTAGCAACAATTCAAACAGGAAAAAGGCTTGTTTTGCCCAACAGAACTCAAGAGCTACAAGTAAACACAAAATAAAGCAAACAGCCCACAAGAGCTCAGCTCTAAATCCACATTATGAACACTGACTGGAGTGAGTCCCAGCACAGCCCTGGGCCTGGGCCCAGCACTGAGGCAGCACAATTCCACCTGCCCTGCACACCTGAGGCTGCCATTCACTCACTGCTCTAAGTTTACTCATTTCTGTGTCACTTACAGACCACAACAGATCAGTCTTAGAAAATAAAGCTAAAAAAAAACCGAATCCCCTCTGACTGCTTTTGGTGCAGGATGAAGAGCTGTTATCTACAGCATTTCAATTCCTCCAAACTTGCGTTCTGAAACGCAGACAATCTACAAACATTTAATTGTTAACACCAGAACTACTTAACAATTTATAACGACATAATGGAACTTAATACATTCCAAGATGTACAAGAGCAGCCCAACTTTTAAAAAAGCACAAAACAGCCTCTCAGGGGCGGCTTTTGGGCTTCTTTTCTCCTGCTATAGACAGTCAAGAAGCAGCACAAGGACAAGCAGCGTTTCCTTTTATAACACTTCTTAGTTTCTGGCTGCACAGCCCAGTTCCCTCTTTTCTTTCACTTCTGCGAAGTGTTAAAGTGGAATCGCGGCCGTCATCGGGCGGCGTTAAGAATTCTCCCATTTCTCAACCTCGAGGACCTCCGCACACCAACCGCAGGCACTACGGGCTGTCACTGCCCTACAGCCCCAAACAAAGCCGCCCGGCAACCCCGCAAAGAGAAAGAGGCCCTCTCGGAAAGGAGCCGCTTTCTGTCAGAAAGAAATCCAGCTCCGCTTTCAGAGCGCTCAACTCCTCGCAACCAAAGAGAACGCGGAGGCGCGTTCGTTTCAACAAGAAAACAAACCGAAATCCTTCCACCCCGGCAGCGCTCCTCGCTCCGTATCGCGACTATCGGGACAGCACGGCGATATCGCGACTATCGCGACAGCCCCGCTCCCGCAGGCCCCGCCGCCCTGGCCCAGCGCTTCCCCTCTCGCTCCGCTCCCGCCCGCCCCTTCCGCGCTCCCCCCGGTGGCGGCGCCGCCTCACCCCGCCCCCCCCCCGGCACCCCGCGGCGCGGCCTCACCTGGGCCTCGATGGGGCCTGCAGGGCCCTGTCCTGCTCCCGGAGCGCCTTGGGCCTGGCCGGGCCCCGCCTGCCCGGCTCCGGGCGGGGTTTGGGTCTGGCTGGGGAGGGTGAAGTCGGTGAACTCGAACTCGGAGCCCTGCGTGTCGGCGCCGAGCAGCTCGGCCTCCTCCGTGTCCAGGAAGGTGAGGGTCTGCGAGCTGGGGCCGTACGCTTCCACGCTCATGGCGGCGGCGGTGGAGAAGAGAAGCGGCGCTTCCGCGCGCTCCCCCCGCCTCGGCCGGGCCGCGCCTCACGGAGCCCGGGCGCCGCGCTACGCTAGCGGCGGGATCCGCCGCGCACACCAGGCCGCGCCCCCGAGAACCGACCGCCGACGAGACCCCCGCTGCCCCGCTCGGGCGGCCCCGAACGCGGCCGGACCGACGGCGGAAGGAGCCGGAGCCGGGGAACGGAACCGAGAGCCCCGAGACGCCGCGAAAGGAACCGTCCGGCCGCCGCGCGCCAGGCCAGCAGCGGTGACGCGGAGCGCACGGCGGACGCCAGCACGGCCCGTGCGCGTGGGCGGGTGACGCAGCACGCACACCTGGGAGGGCACGGCGGGAGGGGGCGGGGCTGCGCGCGGAAGGCGCGAAGGAGCGCGCGGCGCGAACCGCCTGAAGAGGGGAGGAGGGGGGGAGAACGAGGGACGCGTTAGGGGCGCTGTCCGTTCGCGCCTAAAGGAGGGGTTAAACGCCCCTCTCCCCGACAGGGCTCTCTCGCGAGGGGGGCGGAGCCTGATCGCTGACTGACTGCTGCCACAGCCAATGAGCCCTCGAGCTGAGGAGGAAGGGCGGGCTGTGGCGGCAGAAGGGCCAGTGGCGGCGCGCGGTGGAGGGCCGGGGGTGTTTGTGAGGGGAGCGGGGCTGTGTGGAGCCCTTCTTGCCCTTACTGGTGCTCCTGCAGTCTGCCCGCCTCTGTGGAAGTGCGGTGTCTGTGGTGATGGAGGCATAGCCGGGGCCTGCAGCGTTCTGAGGCAGGTGATAAGAAGGCTCTGGTGTCACAGTAATGCTAGCTGTAAAACCCATCAAAGCTGCACTGCCCTATGTGACTGGTAATGGAGGGCTGAACTGTCATAGGGGGAGCTGGGCGGCCTGTGGAGGTTCTGTGTGTTGTGTGGGGGTGGGCATTCAGTCCGTAAATAAAGCTGGTTTGGGGGTTGGCTTCAATTATCACCAAACTCATCTCTTTTGAGATAACTCCCAGGCGTTGTGAGAAGCACTGGCAGGAAAAGCCGGTGCTGGTTCTGTTTTCCCCACTGAAGCCTTCAGCCATAACATGCACATGAATATTGGCTTTTTAAGTAACTTTAATTTTATTCTTGCTTTTGGTGTAGGGTAAAGCTTGGAATGGAAACGTCTGCCGCATTTGCAGCTTTTAAGCTGAAAAGGTTTAAATGAAGATTGGAAAGGATCTCAATGCACCAAGAACAGGAGGGGGAAATGAAGATGGAGAGAGAATACAGGAGTCACTGCATCTACTCATGGTTTGTGTTTGTGTTGAGCTTTAAGCTATGAAGGGGCAGACTTACCAGTAGGTTATCGTAGATGTAGCTTAATTTAAAGTAGGCTAATTAAGCAAAAAAAAAGATAGAATGGAAATTTGGTTGTGAGGTTATGACTGCCGTGTTAGCTACAGTTTAACGTGGTGACATCAAGGTAAGTCAGCATACACTCATATGTAATTTCATACATTATGTTGAGACTTTTGATTCCTCAAGTTGAATCACAGCTACATTAAACCCACTTGTAGTCTGACTGGAAAGCATCCACAGGTGAATTGATACTTCCTTAAAACCATCTGGAAATTATTTGTTTTGTAATTCAGAGGGCAGCATAACTGAAAAAAAAAAACAGGAAGGAAATGAGATCTATTTTGAAGATTGCATTTATAAAACCAGGTAGGTTGTTTTGTATGGACACATATTTATGAATAAACAGACCATTCTTTCAACGTTTGTCCAGTTTACAGAATCATCAGAAGGTTTGGAAAGCAAAGCTTTGATGCGCTACTGTATTTTTTTTCCCTCCCCCTACATAAGACAGAAAATAAGAATGCTTTTAAAGAGAAAGAAAACTCATTGAAGACTGCAGACGCCGTTGTCCCTGTGCTAACAGAAGGTTATTTTGGCTTCTGCTGCGCTGAGGGGAGGATCGTGCTGCTGTCTGAGGTGCTGAAGCCAGAGGGCTGCCAGGGGGTCCTGGAGATCCCCACGTGCCCACGGTGTGCCTGGTGCCCCTGCTACACAAGTCAAAACTACACCCACCGTGATTTGAGTGTGGGAAGACCGTAGTTCACGTGGATGTGTTTGACGAGGGGTTTAAGTGGCAATCAGTTGTGGCCATTGGGCTCTTGGTTAAAATAGGGAGACTGTAATCAGTCTTTACACCAGCACAGAGGCGTGGCTTGCGAGAAAGATACATGTGAATTTTGTGACATTAATGCTTAATGGTAGGCCACTGCATTCTGGAAATTCTTTGAAGGACTTTGGTATATTTGAAGATGAGCACGTGTGCAGTCTACACTGCAATGCTTCCTGGATGATATTCTATTTGTGTAAGCATTATTTTGTGAAAGTTTTGCCTTTAAATCCGGGCTAATGCAAAGAGGTGCCACTTGGACTCGTTGGTCTTTATTGCTGTGCATCCAATATGAAATTCAGAAGGGTAACACACTAAAAACAGGAGCACGTTGTCTGAGAATGATGGTGCTCCAACATTTTTATTCATGATTAGAATCTAGAATTCACAGGACATGCTTAGCCATAAGAAGCTGTTCAAGAGAACTAATGTGAGTGAATTCAGTTTGGTAGAAAGATTCTTTCTGCTTGCTTGCATGAGATTGCAAGTTTAAGGTGGTTATCTTGAAGAGGTGATAATAAAGGTTCCTGATGATGTAAGCGTGAAACGGAAGCATGCAGCAGTTTAGCTGTTGATAGAAATAATGCATTCGTGACTCAAAATAGTTGGCTGTGCCTGAAAATTCTCCTTGAGATTAATTTCCATTCCACCACACGCTATCGCTGGGATTTGATAACATCCTCCATCCAGGACTGCACAAGAGAAGTCTGAAATCAAGCTGTGATGAAAAGGAACGAACTGATTGGTCTCTGCAAGCTCCGAGCCATGGAGATAGAGTTAGAAAGTGTCATGATGACGTGAAGGGTTGAAAGCCAATCGAATGGAGCGTGAGGGATCTGCCAAACTGCTATTTCAGATGGCAGAGCCAGCTAAAGAAACCGTGTATTTTTATCCTGGGAGACCACAGTTCAGATTAGGGGAAAATAAGCATGAAGTTGAAATCAGATTTTCTTGGCACAGCACTTCAGGAGTGCTTGCACATTAACGTGTGATGATATTGTCTCTATAATAAGTTCCGTGGTTGTGCAATATGTTAACATGTTGTAAAATGAGAAATACAACCCATTAATTTATTATGCCTATTTAATCACTTTATCTTCGTGCCTACTCTGTTATTTCCACACACCTGCTTTTTCACATCATTTTCTGTTTAATGTTCAGTAGCTTGCATTGTTTTAAAGGTTCTTAATTTTCTGTCTGCTTTTTCCTTTTGCTTTCCTCTTTTCTAGGTCTTCAGATGAAAATCCCGTGCAGTTTTACTTAGGTTATCAATCTTTTGTTTTTTAAAAATGCACCAGAAACGCAGCAGCAAAGCACAGATCCTTGAAGGCTGTGAATTCGCCGTTCCATTGCAGATGTTACAGTTCTGCTCGGCTGCCACAAGAGGGACGTAGAAGGAAAGCTAAGAGAACCGGGGAGAAAAAAACAAACCGAAAGAGCAGCTTCATGCAGGTTCTTAGCAACATACGTTTTGCTTTTGTTTAGAAGGATCTTGTGGGATCATAACATTTCTATAGTTTCCTCCACCCCTAATAATCTTTAAAAGCTTTATAGACCTTAGAAAATGTGTTAATAAGCATTAATGGCTAAAATGGATCTTTTCCCAGAACTCCACAATCTTTCCTCAGCGTTTTCCTGCTGGAATGTCTGTAGCAGTGCTGGGACAGGGTGTGGTTGGGCTGGCTGTGTTTCTGTTCCATCTCTAGCTATTGGACAACAAATACTGCAGCGTTTAATAGGCATATGGGCAAGAAGGTTATGGAGCTATTTGTGTTTACTTCTATTGAATTTTCACAAATTAATGGGTGATGATGCACATGTCCTAAGATCAGAGCTCATATAAATGCCTTCACGAAACAAGAGGACCATAAAAACCTTTTAAGCAAATACTGAAGGATTTATTGGACTATTGTGGCATTAAAAAGCACAGTCTTGCACGCAGTACATTGAAAGTAATGCACATGTATATTTTAGGATCTGCATCGTATTAATGCCTGATGTCAGTAAAGCTTTACTTCAGCCATTGTGAGGCAGAGGCATAACTAGCTGGGCATGTGGCTTCATCTGAGCAGTCATACAGGAAGAAAGGGCTGTTGTGAATAAAATTATAGCAATTTTATGAACTTTAGTCCTTAATGCTTAAATTTGTATAACAAGTATTTTAACATCACATTAGAAGATCTCTGTCAAGTGATACTAGATTGAAGTCTTCTTTAAAAAGCCCTTAATCCATAAAAACGCTTTCACAAGCTGAAAGCACATCAGAGAAGGATTATTGTGTGAATGTAAAAATTTCTCTAAGGTGCCAGGAATCTGAGTGCACCACTAAATGCAGCCCAGCTTTGATTTCAAGACTGCAAATAACGTGGTATTGAAAACTCACAGAAAAGGGCTTTCGCTCGCTGCCAGTGGAATCTGGATGCTTTTATCCTTTAGCAAAGTGTAATGTTTCTGTTTCGACCGATTTGTTTGCAGCTTCAGCTGCACTGTGGCTGTGAAAAAGTGTTCCTGAAGCAAACTGGATGAGTACTTTGAAGCAATGGAGGAAAAGGAGGAGAAGATCTTGACATTTCTTCAGTGATCTCGGATGGAGAAGATACTTAGATATTAAGGTGATGAATGACACGTGAAGATAATAGCAGTGTATGAAACTAGCTATAAACTCTGTGCTACAAACCAGTTTTCCTTCCCTGTCTAAGCTAAGTGGGTAGTAAAAAGCTAATAAACCATGAAAATGTAATTTGATGTTGAAGCACTACTTAAAAAGCCTTTAGCTCAGTAGAAAATTGGAAATCCTTCCCCCCAAAATGTATTCAAATGCCTTTTACCTCTTGTTCCTTGTAAATAGCTGAAGTGTGTGGTCATCCTCAACAATGCCACGTTAGCACTGAATCTGACTTCGGTGAACGTATGGAGGGGAAAAACCTTTTTAAAAACAGAGCTGCTGGGGTTTTTATTGCAGTTTTTGCTTGCAAAAGTACTGGGTGAAATGAGCCACTGCTGTATAACTGGCCGCAGATGTCAGATTGCTCACAAAAAAGCACGGTTTTTAAAATCCAAGGAAAATAGCTGGAAATAGTGGATATATTCCTGAAGATATTTGAGAGTTGCTTGTGAAGTTTGCCTTTTGGAGGAGTTCTGGAAGAAGCAGACTTGTTAGAAATATTCTGTTTCTGAAAGGGCATCGTCTTGAAGTGGGATTTCTTCAAACCAGATGTTGTATCTCAGCTGAAAAACAAATTTTGAATCTCTTGGTTAACTACAAAGAGAGTACATGTTTCTTTGTTTTAATGTCTGGCAGTTATCCTGGGCAGACGGAGGAGCAGTGAGGTTATTTTGGTATAACGTAAAATCCAGTTCTTCACAAGGAGTTTTGATGTGTTTGAATGGTGTGGGCTGGTGTCTCCCTCTGTTTCAGTGGAGAAAACAGAAGAGTGGTGCTTTTTCAGGTTACCCCCAGTGTCTTGTTTAAGGTATAAATACCTTGATTTTAGCAGTGTGATTTCTGATGTGATAACAGCTTGCTTTCTTCTCAAAGCATTGCTGCTTTACAAACCTTTTTTTTATTTTTCTTCCTTTTTTAACTTTCAGGGAAGGGAACTTGCAAGGAGTTAAACGTGAGGCTGTTTTTTGTAAAGAATATATTTAAGAGAACAAATAATTTGAAGAAGTCTGGGTTTTTTTTTTCTTTTGTGTCCTAACCTGTTTTTTTTCCTTCTCTACTTCTTTAAATGAATAACTTACTTGCATTCTCTATATGTAAAGTAAATCCTTCCAAGCTAAACCTTCTTCCTGCTGTGGGAAAAGTCTGTTAATTTGGCACTTGTCTTAAAAATGAAATAACGTAAGTAATCCAATAATTAGGTGCGTTGCCCTTTGGGCTTTGTTGTGTGTCTGAACTGCTCTGAAGCTGTACGTGTAAGAACACGTGTTTAGCCACATAATGTGGCTGCATGATTTAATATGAGTGGTTCAGATTCCTGTTGGCCTAAACACCTGCATCCAAAGTGGTTCTTGTCATGAAATAACAGCCGTTTCCTTTTCTGCTCTCCAGCTCCCAAGGATTAACACGTTTTCATGGACACCTCAGTTCTTTTTGATGTGAAACGCAGATTTTGAGACCAAGACCTTATCTTTCCACTGCCAATACTGAAGCTCCAGGAAACAGCGAGAATAAAACTTTCATACAGTTGTAGCAGCTATAGGTAGGACAGCAGTACAAACAGCTTCTTTCTTGCTTGCCTGAAAAAGAAAAAAAATTCTAGAATTGAGGGAGACCAAATATATTAGGTGTTGCAGTAGTTTTCCTGTGATGGAAGCCCTTCCATTAAAAATCTTGTATTTCTGATGTTTTGGGGTGAGTACAGGGCAGAAAGAGGTTGGGTGCTGAACCAGACTGGTTTTGGGATGGAGAAGCTTGCTTAAAGTGGAAAGAATGTTTTCCTTGCAGCATCTAGTGGATTTGAGGAGGAACCAAGCCAGTACTGAGCACGGGTCATGAATGGTTACAGTGTAGCTGTGTAATGCCTTCCCAGAACTCATGAGTTCCTTGGAAATGTACCCAGGCCGCTGGTGGCATTTTGTCAAACAGTGTATGAAAAGATCCCGAGGCCGCAGGGTCCCAGGTTTTAACAGTACTGAGAGTGAACGATTTCATGTATTATGCCACCTACTTCCTAAATGCAGCAGGCTTAAGTGGATTTCCTTCTATTTGCTCAAAAAAGAGTTTCCAAGTGTCAGATTGATGATATGGAGTGTTTCCTATAGCTCCTTTGCATGCCCATGCTGGTTTTGCCTTTTTCAGTGCAGTTTCATAGCCTGTTCCTCAGCTGCTAAGCCAGAGCAGAGGAAAAGCCATTTTCCCACCCCAGGCTGCTGCTGGTTCCTGGGACTTCCTCACACTGGCTGATTTAAGACCCACCAGCATGCCTTGGGAGCATCCACACCCTGATGGCAGCACCTTGGGGCTTTCTCTGGACCAAATCCAACCTGCCCTCTGCTAGGTTTCCAACAGTGCTTCCAAATGGCTAACCTTTGCTTTTGGCTCTGCTCTGCCTCCTACGTGAAGGGCAGCCAGTGTGACAGTGAATGAATGGAAAGGTTCTGGAAGTGCTATGAAAAGAGGAGTCCTTCCCCCCTGCTCCCTCTGGTATCATGCAGACTAGCAGTTATCAAGTGGTGCCATCTGAGATTCATGATGAAGAGGCTAAAATGGAAATGGAATTTGCTTGAATTCCTGGACCCTGAGCAGAGTTCATGGCAACCCTTTGAACCCATTACGGAGTCTGGAAACTGTGAACTGGGTCTGTTTTTACTAAAAATGAATTACCAGACTTAATTTATGGTCAAACAGAAGTTTTCACATTGTTTTTCAGTTTTGGTCCAGAAAATCCAAGAGTCCTATGTCATGTGGAAGAAACCCAGAGCACAGAAACATTGCACGCAGTTGTTAGCAAATGTTATTAAGAGAAATGAAATGCTATGCCTTTATTTCAGCTATCGTATGAAGATTGAGCAAAGGTGCTCTGGGAAGCCTGCTGGCAAGTAAGTGGCATTCCAATCTCAGACAAGATGCTAACATACTAGGCCACTTTCTTGGCTGCAGGTTATTATATGACTTTACTGGAAGAAATTATTGCAAAAAGGATGTGAAAATCTGCAAAGCAGTAATTCTAAGCAGCACTTTGGTAATGATGTCATTTAAACAAAAAGTAATATGAAGCGTTGGGCAGTGACCTTCTTTGGATCAAGAGCAACACAAGGCCGCTAGCCAAAATGCAGGAGAAGCTGCACGGTATAATGAAAGTGTTGTGGAAAGTCCAAAGCATGTAAGGTCAAGGTCAAGTACAAAAAGAGCGTATTGGGATGACCCTAGGAGTGGCAGCATAAACAGTGCAGCATTTTCTACTGCAAAGGTGTAGAAGGAGATGAGTGGAGGAAGCCATTTGTAATTCTAGTCATGTACTGTGTATGTTTATGATTGGTCTGTAAGTGTTCAAGTAAGAAACCAAATCATGGGCTAGCTGGAGCATTGGAAGACTGTGAATGATTGCTGTGATATCACACTGATCTTAAACTACTTGTTCTTTTGGAAATTAAGTCCAGTTCTAACTTGCATCTGCCTCTTCTCTACTGAGGAGGCAGAAAAGCTGAAATGAAACAAGGGACGTTATTCTTGATGGATATGAGGAAGCATCAGAAATGCCGTGTAAAAACTGTGTTATTGTAGGTTTTTTCGTAATGGAATGACCCACTATGGAAGCACAAGTGTCTGTATTGAAGGATCAAACTAAGGTATGGAGATTAACCCTTTCTGTTATGTCTGTGTAGCTTTAACTCAGTTCATCTGTGAATAGCTGGAGGCCTGATCAGCTTTGGAGGCTCCACATGCCTCACCCTCCTTCCCCTCCCTGTATCACTCATTCTGTGTTCCGCTAGAGGCCACCACAAACCTCATCTGAAAAAAAAAACCAGAAAGGGAGGGGGCACCTGCAGGAATAAATGGCAACAGTTCTTATTTTATAGCGAGCTTTAGAAGTGCAACTCGGATCTTCTTAGAACAGCTTCTCTTCCCGCTGTGTTAGGAGTAACTCCCAGATGTGACTTGAAGCCAGCAAATGATCTCAGGCAGTGAGATCAGATTTTGCTGAGTATACAGGGTTAGGCATGTTCATTGCTCTCCTTCCAGAAGGTCTCCTATCCAAACCATGCATTGACATTTGATTTCCTTGGGAACATTGGCCTTCACAGTAGCCTTTACAGCATTTGTGTATAGAAACCCACAGTTACAACGTTGTCTCTTGCCTTGCCAGTGGAGAATTGCTTTTGTGATGGCTATTTATTCACCTGAGGCGTGGGGTTCCTGGAATTGTGTGTGCTTTCCTGGAAGAAGTGTTGAACAGTGTAATGGTTTGTGCAGAAAGCATTCAAAGACTGAAGCAATATCAAGGAGAGACAAGGCAGCTGGACTTCAGGGAGAGCTCTCAGATTCCACTCCATGATAGGTATTTCTCTGGCCATCACTGTCTCAGGAACTCAGAGTCGCTTACACCCAAAGTGTTTTGGCTTGAATAAAGGTTAATGGGAGAAACTGAGTGCTGTGCTGGCCAAAAGCAATTGGCCTTTATTGAGGGAAGCATTGCAAAAATACAGGGGATCGAACTTCTAGTTTCCATGTGGAATTAGAATTAGTGAAATCTTGTGACTATGGCAATTAGATGCCATCTGTGTCCTTGCAGTCTTTGGAAGGAGAAAGTTTAAATGAAGCAAGGACTGAACTCTGAATCTTTACCCACATCTCGATACTGAAAAATATTGTGAAAAAGATTGATTTTACTTTTGTGGCTGTTTTTCAGATTTGGGTGGGGTCAGCAAAGGGAATTGCCAGAAATCTCCAGAGCCAGTTCATTCCTATGAGATTTCTGGTCTGATATTTTCTTGAAAACTCAAGAGGTTTGGATTACTCTCCAGACTTCATCTTTCTGGAGAGCTGCCCACTGCTTTTTAAGCCTGTGTACACGAATGCCATTTTTCCATTTCTCTAGGGGTGAAAATAAACCATAGTCTGAATGATGCTGAATTTTCCTCTGAGTTTATAAATGATGTACAAAGGAGCACAAATTTCAAATAAAGCCAGTAATCTGTAATGTCTCAAAGCTTACGAAAGTAGAATGGGCACGAATAGAGATCTGTGGTGAGGTGGGCTGATGCTGTAGCATAGCAGGGAAGGCGCGTGTTTGCCAGCCGGTTCCCTCCACAGTCGGTGACAGTGATGAAACCAGCAGTTCCATAAATGTTCACAAACTGTTCACTTTGAGCTAATAGGCTTCTTGAATTGATCCTCTTGACTTGCACCTGCTAATAGCTTCCTAGGTAGCCTGGACAAGGAGTTCCCTTCAGCACTGAGAAAGCTGCAGTTTGGATCGTGTTCTTAAGTCATACCTGGGTGCTTTCGGGCCTGAGTGGGGAGATACTTCTGCATGAGAGCAGCTGAGTATTTAACAGTTATCTAACCAAATGCAGATGAGGGCTCAGCTGCCTGGATCTGCGCTATTATTTGTGTTTGAAAATCCACCTTCATATTGTATGAGATCTCTCTTTTGAGGGAGACAAAGTGATCCTGCTCCTGAGGACGATACCTGTCCTCCCCCACCCCCGGAGCGTGGGCCTCGTGAGCATCTTTGTCTATTCATATGTATGACAGCTGCAATTATCTTTGACAGAAAGCCTGTGGAACGCCTCAGGCAAGCACTGGAAGTGGGGACAGCAGTGTGGAGAATGTTCTGCCTTGTGATGCGATGGGCTCTGTCTAGAAGGCGCTGGGTTTGTCAGCCTCTGCTTATCCTTGAGGATTCTTTTGTGGTCAAGGTTTTGGGTGCAGTGAGGGCATAAAAGGCAGTTTTCAGGAAGACGATTCATTTGTGTTTGTTCAAAATCTAACCCAATTATTTACAGCAGTTGAAGTGAGGTATAAGCAAAAAAGACTGAAAGACAATGTTCTGCTTTACCACCATCATAGAATTGTACTTCTTTTTTTTTTTTAATTAAAGCTCTGCTATAATGATAACCATATATATTTTTTCACATTAACGATTCTCATTTTTCTACATGGATAAAGAAGCCCTTGCAGATACAGCCTTGACAATCTGCTGGTTCTTCTTATCTCCCTATTCTTCGTGCCCTTCACAGATCTGACATTCATCTTGATTCCTTGACAACTGAAGAAAGCACTTACACCTGGAGACTTTTCACTGTAATTCATAAAGGCTACTTTTCCATGCTGCTCTTGTGTAAGAAAAAGTCAGATTTCTGTGCGCAAGTATTAAACTATTCATACTAAAACTGAACTTAAGTGTGTAGCCTCCTGAGACAAGGAGTGTTACATCTCGTGATCAACTTCTTTCTTCCCTTTCTCTGAACCATCCGGTATTTTGAAGAATTGAGTTTGGAGGAAGCAATGCTCAGGCTTCTGACCTGGTACCTTCAGCATCCCTATAGTCAGTGAAGATGAAAGGGTGATTCAGTTAATCCTTTGTGACTACTCTTCCTCTGTGTACAATATAACTTAATTTCCACAGCTGAAAAAGTTCATATTTCTTGCGAGAGCTGATTGCAGTTTTTATTTTTTTGCAGGGTGCCATAACAGTGGTCTTTTAATCGCTGGTGTCCTGAGAAGACCTGATTGCTTGGTACTGCTTCTGCTTATTTCCAGCTGTTAAATCACACTGGATATCATCCTTCTGGTTTTTGGTGTTATTTGTGTGTGTGGAGGGAGGTTTGTTCTTGGTTGTTTTTTTTTTTTAATGTAAACAGTAGAGCTAATTGCTATGGAGAGGATATATGAAAATAAGCAAATGAGAAGAAAAAATGGCCCCTGTTACAGACAGTGAAAGTGGAAGTGTCAAGAGAGCTATCATTAATCTTAAATCAACACTTAGTAAAAAGCTACAACTTCTTACTGCCTGTATCCAGAAGGCTTGGACAGGTCTGCTTAATATAACTTCTGGCATGGAAATGTTTTTGGTGTTCCCCTGAGGTGTCCACAGAAAGGACAGCTTTGTGGTCTGCAGCTAGTAGGTCCAGCGTGTTGGAAAAGGTAACTTACCACTTCATACTTCTGAGGCAGAATAAACTGTGAAGTTCAAATTTTCTCTGTGGATCTTTGGGATGAGACCACAGAAAGCACAGTTCTGTCTCCTGTGAACGGATGCTAACCATTCCTTGGCTCTCTCTCTGAAAAGCGTGGTTTTCTCTGGAGTCCCAAGCCAAATGTTTCTCTTTTTTTTTCTGCTGTTCTGCACTCTGTTATATATTTGGCTGTGCTCTCTGTCCCAAAGGTGTCTATGTTCTGGTGGTATTAGGTATGAATAAGTTGTCAAGTTCTTTGGGATCTTCCCCGATGAAAGGCACGATGGAAACTTGATCTTTTTTTGAAGCTACATGGCACAGCGCTAACGGTGTGTGCCAGCTTGTGGCTAGCAGTGATCTGAGGACAGCAAATTCCCATCTATGTGATGTTTGTGTACATGATACAGAAATAGCATTATTCATACACAGTATGTGCATTTTTGTGTAGCTACTGAACCAAGCACGTGTAGACAGCTCTAGCATCGTATCAAGGTGGAGTTGCAGGGCCCCTCATGTTAAGTATTTGGCCTGCAAAGGGGTCGATGCCAGACATTATTAAACTGTGGTAGGGTGATCAAAAGCAAGTCATTGCTCCCGCGGACAGGTCTCCAGGCTATTAAAAAGTCTACGTGCTGTCTGCCCACCTACATGTGTGATCTCAGAGCCCTGAGCACTTCCAGTCCCCTCAGTAATGAGACAATTCCTGTTTGTGCTGTTGCTGAAGACCCCTGGATTACACAATAGGAAGATTTGACCAGGGAGATGGATTATATACATCATTTAGGGGAAAGGAAAAACCAGCCTGCTTACAAGAGCTTTTGTTTTTAAGGTTTGCCATCCCTGAAAGTTTTTGGAAGTGACTGAGTGCATACTGAGCAACGAGTGAAAGCAATCAGGAAAACTGTGTTATTGTCATTATGACTCTGGGAGGTGTCTTTTAGTAGCGAAAACCAAAAAGGGAGACCACGGCCAAAACAGTTTTACTGCAAGAACTGCATGCTCCAAGCATTAATGATACTCCCAACAATAATTTCCAGCAAGACATGATGGCTTAACCATCGCATCAGTTTGCATCTCCTTTGGTCAAAACAGCCTTCAGTCTTCTTTTTCTTTTTCTTTTCTTTTTTTTTTTCCAGTACAATTCAGTTAATTATTCCCAGTTCCCTCAATGAGTCTGAGCTCCCACTGGCTCTTGGAGCAATAGTAGCTCATTGTTGCAAATGAGCTTAATCCAGTGTTAGAAGTCTTTATTGTCTATAATAGAAAATGGCATGAATAGTAAAGGAAAAAATGTGAGATGTTTCCTGTAAGGTTTTAACAACCCTCCTGGGTGCATGATTACAACATGTGCTGGGGAATAGTTTTGAGCAGGGTGGCGGTGAGGAGAAGGAGCTCTGGCAGCAATTTACACCCCCATCTGTAAGCCTCGTTACAGCGAGCTGCTTGAGAAGGGAAAGATGGGACACAGCTCTTCTCAGTCTGGATGTGTCACTGCTTTTCAGTCCTTTGCCCTTCTGATTTGTCAGTTTGTCTCTGGCAGGCTTAAATGAGAGGCACAACGAAGCTGAGTGAGGGCTGATATGGAATTTGTGGGCTTACGAAAGCACTTTGCTTGGCCTCCTGCCCTCAGTTTTGTAGAGTTTCAGTTCCAGGTGTTTCGTTCTTTTCAGACAGAGCTATGATGACACCACATCTGACGTATTTTGGAAGGGGATTATCAGTGTGAGACCCAGGAGTGGAGAATATCTGATGGTGCTATGGTCTGTCTACAGATGACAAAGTTCTGGACCATATTTTCAATGAAGAACAATGCTCAGGGTGGTTCTGTATTCAAGATCTCATATTTCAGCCTTTCTTCACATAGACCTCAGACCTACCTTATAGATTTTTCACCAGTCCTGTCACTGGCCTTGTCTCCTACTCTTTCTGATGAGTCCCCAGATGGAGCTGCTAGTAAGTTATGCAGCAGTCTTCCTCAGAAGAATATTGTGGCAATGAAGACTGAAGCATTTGTTGTGTTGGCTGTTTAAGAGCAAAAATAGTGGAAAACCCCAAGTCAGGTCATGCTGGTTCTGTCACTGGTGTTGAGGGCTGAGTTAAGGCTGAAACAAAGAGTTGGAATGTGTTTTCAGCTCATCTGCCTTTTATGTGGGAGTCGTCCCACAAATGTTGGAAGTAATCTCTGCAGCTTTTTTTCAGCTATTTCTGTACCCTATCTTAAAGTTGTTGGTGTTTTCTCACATTCTAAAACTCTTAAGAAATTGGTCAGGGAAAAACTGATGTCCCATTAAAAGTCAGATTTTCAGATGCAGAAAGGGTAAAAGAAAGCAAATTCCTAATAGTGTTGCAGGAATAAGCAGCAAAGCTGACCCTTCTGAGCTCTAATCTTCAAGGATGGCCTCATTTTCTGTACTCTGATGCAGTGACCTCCTCTCAGGGGACTTCCCTGTCACAGGGTTCCAATTGATTTGATGCTGCAGCTGTGGCCACTGTTATGGCATTCTGCTTATAGCCACAGTAGATTGCCTAACTGTTTTTAGTTCCTCTAAATGACTTCACTGATATTACTCAAATTCCATTAGTAGAGTAGAAAACGAGGAGAATTAATGATAAAGTTAACGTAGTGCACCATGGAGCCGTGTCCATTTATTATATTTTTGCAGGCTTGGTTCTCTGTCATTGCAGTTTGCCATTGATTAATTGAAAGGAACATTAAAAGTACTTATAAAAGGTCTTCGGTCAACTTCAGTATCTTGCTTCCCTTAGAGATTTGAAGTTAAGAGACATAAACCAGATTTCAGCAAGCTGTAACTCTTCAAACCAGTCACAGAGCACGACCTTGAATGGATGATTGCATCTTGCACTGAATGAAGCATGTGGAGAGGAGGTGAGGCTGTTATTCTGTATTGACTGATGGAGTTTTCTTACAATATTTGCTTCACTGTACATTTTGATGTCAAATAGTGAATCTGCCTTTCCTAAAGCACTGGTGTTGTTATTTGCATTACTTAGTTCCGACCTAAACTTTGTTACCTTGGGGCCACAAATAGTTCTAAACATAAATCATTTAAGAATCCTGTTTGTTGAGACTGTGTTTTAGCAACAGATGAAATAAGTGTTTGTACATAACCAAGCTGTAAAATCATGTTTTGCAGATTTCTGAAGATAGAAGTTTGTTTTGACTGGAAACACTCAGCAGAAAGGTAGGACAGGACCAATGATTCTGCTCACTGCTGGGCATGACCTTCACTGTCCACTCCTTTCCACAGTATCCATCTTTAGAATTTGCAAATGTTCATCCATGGCATTCAGAATGAGGAGATGCTGAGAAGTTCTAATGTACTGAGCTTAATACTGATCTACACGTGAGTGAAATGGAAGTGAGTATTGAGTGAATGTGTCAGCTTGGTTCAACTCCATTTGTAATCTCACAGTCCACCCGAACAGAGAATGCATCTTCCATGACATTGACAATTTTATTCGTGGTGGCATGTAATAAAAATTATGACTGACTATGATTTAGTTCAGACTTCAGGACTCACAGTTGACAGTCTGCAATGACTGTGACCATTTTTTTATCTCCACCTTTTACAGTGGATGTATGAAAGCTGGAAACCTAGCTTTAATGTGTGAGCATTAGCAGGCTCATGTAAAACTACTGAAATGAAATGCATGTCTTCTCATATATAATGTTTTAAAGAAGGTACTGATCTGCTCTGTTTGCACAGTAAGAAAAACAGTGGGCCTAAAGAGCATCCCTTGGAAACATTTTCTAGCAGTGGGAATACAAAGCATTGGAAGCTTCCTGAGCTGGTTGTGGAGCTTCCATCACTGGAGGCATTGAAGAACAAGGCAGAGAAATCTGACTCAAGAATGCCATAGATACTATTGATCCCCTTTGGGAGAGAAGGTGGAAAATATTTTAAAATCCTTACTGGTTATCTTCTAGAATGATTTTGTTTCTTATGGCCATAAATATATAAGAATAACTGCAAAACACTTCGCATGCTACTTTGGAGACTGGAGGTGTTTTTCACTTATTTTTAGAACTTGACCTTAAGACTGAAAAATAACTTTTTCCTTCTGACTTTTGTTCTTTGCCTGGCAAACTTTAGTTAAAAACACAGAGATGGAAAATATTTAAACTTTTAACTAGCATGAGCTTTTCTTTTTGTTGTTTGTTTGTGTGCTAGCTCATTTGTGATGTCAACTCCAGTCAGGGGAAAAAGGTGTAACTAACTTGGCACTGCACAGAGTGCAAAAACAGTTATGCCAAAGCCCACATAAACACTATCTACTGCTCAGTGTTATTAATTTATTTTTATCAGTAATACTTAAAAAAAAACCATGCTATTGACAAACCTGGAAGATGTTTCCCCATCAGATAATAATAATAAGTTCAAGTGTATCATCCAGTCTTCAACTTGCCCTTTTACACAGGAGCAGGTACCCAGAATGAATCACGTCATGACTGAACGCTTTCTGACCTACTGTTGTGTGTTGAAGCAGCATTACAGCAATGATTTATGGGATTTCTGGCCCTTAGATCCGAATATAGAAAGATGAAGAATGAGTCCAAGGAAAATAAGGGTAGGAATGACCTCATTTTGTGGAGACACCATGTCTTGGTCAGCTTCAGAAAGCTGTGAAGAAATGAGCTGCCTTTTTCTCTGTGCAATTATTTTATCACCATCAGTGAAAAGGTCCCAGAATCTGTTGCAGAATAAAGAGAAGTGACTTCAGGTTTCTAGAACATAAAGATACACTGATGGCTGCCTTCATATGCAGAAGACATCATTTATAATTAGCGCAGTGTAAATATAATAGGCCTTGGTTCAGTTCATTTGAAGTAAGTGATCAGTAAGCACTATTTTGTCAGCATCCTGTCCCACACCAGTTGTTGCTGAGGAAAACTGATGTCATTTCTGAGCAGTGAATATTCCTGACATCACTGAGTTTGAGGACTTGCAGCTTCTAAATACCAGCAGTTTCTGTCTTGTGCTGTAATGTATCAGCAGACATGTAGAGGTAACATGCTTCATGTGTTCAGTTCAATCTCCAGCCTCCACTAATAAATTAATTATAAGTGACTTTTGGAAGGGAAAACAGATGGTGATGAGCTTGCAGATTGTCACCTAAGTTCTCCTTTGCCTCCCTATGAAGCGAGCCAGCATCTCTGCTGGTAGCCTGTAATGTTTTAAATCCTTTGACTTGCAGCTTGTCCATACAATGTATTGGAAAGAGTGAGGTTCTCTGCTTACCACTCATCCTTCACGGTGACTTGAAGAGTTTGGGAGCTTTCTTCTTTTTCTGCCAATTATTTGAATTTCTTCAGTCCGCATTAAAACCGAAGGAAATAGTCTAACTTCTCTGCATTCTGACTTTGAGTTAGTTTGAATGCTGAATAATGGGCATAACTTCAGAACTTGTGAATTTTACACAAAACGTGATCACCAGTTTATAGTATTGCAGCAGGGTTTGTGATTCTGAGCAGCTGAAAGTGTTCAGCAAAAGGCTGAGCTCTGTGCAGGAGAATCATGTCTCCTCTTGACACATTGCTCTTCCTGGATGCAAACACTGCTCCCTTGTTGGCTGGGGGTCACGCTGTTTTACAAGCTAGCTTCACATGGCCTCAAAAATGGTTGTTTCTAGGCAGCCCATACCTCTGCTGAAAAAATGGTTTCCTTTTTTTGGCCTCTCAAGGCTTAGAAACATGCAAGTATCCAGTTATTTAGATAATGGGCTTTCAAGCAACATCTTTATTAGGTGTCTGAGTTTAAGGCTTTTTGAATGTAGGTTTATTTGGTTCTATGTCTTGATACCATCAGGTAATGCTCCATTTGGATAGCAGAGAATGTATTCATATTTTATGTGCCTTGTATTAAATGGTTCCTTTTTTTTCCCCACTTACCACAGGAAATAAACCATGGTCGATTTGATCTTTGGATTCACAACCAGAAGTCACTTGCTGTGCATAACATGAGGTGACATGTTCCAGACAAGAAGAATCATGGAAATGCCACCTAGGTAAGGTGGGCAAACTAACTTAATGTTTAGTATAAATTTACTTGGTGAGAAAATGTAAAATCTGTCTGCTGCAGCACTCCTGTAATATAAAAGTAACACTTGTCTGCATACTGTGCTGAACATGCGTGCTCAGCAGTGCCTGCAGGACTGCACGGTTACCTTCAAGAACTGTGCATAGCCACAGGGATGGGAACTTCTTCCTGAATATGGGAGGTCTGAGGCCAAAATGAGGACAAAAGCCTTCTGTCCATTCTGTCAATATCCAAATATTCTGCTTCTATAACACTTTAAAGACTGAACTACTGTTTTCTGGGGCTTTCCTGTCTGTGGTGTCCCGAAGGATTTTGGATGATCAGCACACTAATAGATTTCATAATCAAACAGTGAGAATGTGTGATCAAGAATTTCACTGCTCTGCAGACTCACCTTTTTGACAGGCTGTGGTTTAACTTGCAGTTTCCTTCATGTAATAGCTTTAAGATTTTTGGGGGGCAAATTTTCTTTGGCTGCCCTGGACGGATTTCTCCATCTGCTCTGTGTCCTCTGGTGCAAAGTGCTGGATTTAGACTGACTGAGGGAAACTGCTGGACTGAGGCTCATTCTTTCACAGACAAGAAGCAGCACAGTCTCCCTTCCTTTCATGCTGTCACCTCTGCACTGCATCCTTCTTTTAGAAAAGCCTGGGTAGGGGAGAAATGAAAATGTCAGCCTCTAAGGACCGGTCCATTCGCCAGATCCCTTATTGAAAATGGTGTGATAGCCCCTCTTTGGAACTGAAAGATGACTCAGTAATTCTACCCCAAGCGTGAGTGGTAAAGCTGCCTTGGGGCGTTTTGAGAGCCTTTTCTGAAACTCCACTGGGGTCCAGATGTCTCGTAGCTTTTGTGATCTTGTGAGTAGTTTTAGAAGGAAAATCTGTGAGGTTTAGGGATATGAATCATCCGTCTATCCTGTGTCCATGAAGAAGAAATAAAAACCTTGGTCCAAAAAAAATCCATTTAATTCTGGAATTTTCTGACCTATTTTGGTGCAAGCCGATCTAAAAAAAAAAAAATTAAGCTACTCTCCTGATGAGTTTCTCATATTGTTTACTTTTGTAACGTTCTCTGTGGACTAGCAGCCAGAAATGACGTCCACCCGTCGTCCAGCATCAGAGAATAAGAACTTCAGAGGAAGGAATGCAACTTCATAAATAGGAAACCACAGATACTAATGGGGAGCAGAGGCAAACCTGCAGGTTAAAAAGTAGTTGCAAGAGAAGCTCATACATCCACACTGCGTGGAGATTCAAAGATGATTTCAGCTCTAGCCTTTGTTTTTCTCCTCTGCCTCTCCTGCCCTTTTTCATCATGTCAGCAGAGAAGAGCAGGTAAGAAATTCTGATTTTCTCTATATTTTCTGCACTCTGTTTTCTAGGCTGCTCTCAATGTTCTGTTTTGCAGCAGGGGATGAGCAAGAAGATAACATTTCAGCTACATCTGCTGAAGCCTGAAAGCTGTGCTTAGGGATTTTGTAGTCCTGCATGAAACTTGAAGCCGAACTTCGTAAATGTTCAGTCTTAGATTTTCCCCCTCTTTCCTGCCTAATTAGTGATGTATTTTTAACAAAAGCATTTATCTTGGGGCAAATGGCAATGTTGTGTTCTGTAATGACCTACAAGAGACAATTTATATTAATCTGTGTTGCATGTGATTAAGCAAAAAGCTCATGCAGGATGTTCTGTAGCAGGAGCCTTGGATATTCTCTCTGCTTGTGCATCTAGAGCTTAGAGTAGCCCTAATTTCTAGGAACTTAGCCATGCTTACTTCAGCTTAATTCATTACAGAAGTTCCACTTCTCTCAACAGCCTGTTAGGGGACGTTCAGCATCAAGAACTGTACCAAGAGAATCAAATGCATGCTGGTGGAAAGAGAGTGAGCCCATAGAGAAAGGTGCATCGTAACAGAAATGTCTGCAAGTGTATAGATTTAGTTTGGGAATTGCTCCTGACTCATTATTGTGAATTTGAAACTTAAAACACATTTAAAAAAAAAACTAATTTTGAGATATATCTTGCTATAAGGAATGGAAAATTCTTCCATAACAAAAATAACAAAGCTGCCTGAAGTCTTGAAATAGAGCTTATTCAAAACTCCTTTTTGAAGTTCAAACTATGTGCAAGCTCCTTGTTTTCAGTAAAATAAGGAATGTCATTTTCATTCACTCTATCTTAGAACTTGCAGTGCTTTCTATTTAGTTCCCAAACCAAAAAGTACTGGAGAAGGTACAAATATTCCTCAAGTCCTCTTGGTTCTGTGCGGGGAAACCCACGAGGCTTTCAGGCTCATGTATCACCTGAGCTGTGCTCAGCAGCAGGGCTGACACGCTGCCTCTGGTGCTGGCACAGTCTTCATGCCTGGAAGAAGCAGACCCCAACTGCAGCTACTTCCCCCTGCTTGTTTGCCTCGTGTTTGGTAGAAGACACTGCTATTCCTGTCTTCAGAAAGATTTGCTTGCACTGTAGGGAAGGTGTGACGTCTGTTAGTAGATTCATTAATCTAGGAAAGCTTTGAGAAACAAGGCTGTGCTTTCTCATGGCAGTCAGGAGAATGCTGGAGTTGAACTTTCTGCCCAGTTGTTTTTAAATATTCATATTTTCATATATATTTTTAGAAACAGTAAGCAACTTCCATTCATTCTTTCAGAGCTAAGATGAAGAGCGTGGACTAGATGTTTAGCATGCCTCAGTAGCTGAGGCAAGTCTACAATCTATTATCTGAGAAGGAAAACTCACGCATGGGTGCAGATGTACCTTTTGTGTCCCAAAGCCACTGCAAAGCAATCTGAAACTACCCAAAATGAACCCAGCTTTGTGCAGCAAGAAGTCTGAGCCTCGAGAACAGGCAATGTAACAGCTGAGGTGCTAGTTTTCCACATTCACTGCTTGGCAGCACATTTGGGATAGACTCAGCAAAGAGCTTTGATTTACCTGTGCCCTTCAGAGTAACTTTCACAGCACTGAATTATTAATTTGCTTCTTTTGGCAGCAAAGGCTTCCAACGTGTGAACTGCTCAGACGATGCCAGATTAACAGCTACCACAACTTGGCTGCCAGGACAATTTGTTTGCTGAGAGGTAGCTGTTACCTGAGTGACAAGCTTGGCTGATTATCACCACCAAGAGCAAATCCTTGCTTGTGTGCAAGTCTTTATTACTTCCAAGCAAGCCTCCAGTTAGGAACTGGGAGAAACTGGTGTCGAGGGTTCTGTGTCTTTAATATTAAATATAAGTTCACGATATCGGTTGATTTGTACTGCTAACAGCTCTTCTGTGTTTTTCCCAACCATTGTGTCTTGGTAGGAATTGAAGTTGGGCCTGAAATGCTGGAAGAGATGAGAGAAACTAACCGTGTGTTAATGGAAGTTCGAGACTTGTTGAAACAGCAGGTAAGTGAGGAAGGGATCTGATCCTTGTTTGGTGCTCAAGATCAGTCACTGAATCTTCTGCCTTCAGTGCTGAGTTCTGGGACGAGGAGGCCTGTGTAGGGTGATAGAATTATTGCTCTGAACAACAGGGTCAAGAGGTGGTCTCACAATTAGGTCTGTTGTTCTGAGAAAAAGTAGATTCATCTGATTCTGCTGCTTGGAACTATGTCTGCTGACAGGCAGTGTATGCAGAGAATGAGCTCTTAAAAAAAAAAAAAGACACACAGTAGAAGTGTATTTAACTGGAAAAACAAGTCAGTTTTTCCTTGGTTTTGTGGGCACTTGAAATCAGTAACGTCCAAAGTTGGAAGGTGGAAGAGACCTTTCAGCTGTCCGTTAGGGTCCTGGAAAGAAAACTATATGGAGTCTAAACAAGCCCTGTATTCACTTTCCTCTTGTTGTTTTAATCCTAAGCCTTTCTGGCTCTGGTATTTTCTTAGGGAATTTGGAACTTCTTGGGTGCTCAGATCCTTTCCCCTTTTAACGAGGAGATGGTGGTTTGTCTGGTCAACTCTTTTAGGTATAGAAAAAGGTTCCGTTCTCCCTTTATCCATTCTGGGAGCTGAGGGCAGCAGCTTTGGCCTGCCAGCTAATTGGAATGGCAGACAGGCCTGTGTGCCAGTGCAAACTGGGCGGCCTGTAATCTGCAAAAACATCTGTTGCATTGAGTTACTCTCAAATTTCAGGCTTCTGCATAAATACCCAGTGTTTACTAGGAATCAGGTCAGACATGGTTCCTGGCAGCCTGGAGCAATGATTTCCAGTGTTCCCTTCCAGCTTAGCGCTTACACTCCATATAGATTTTCTATTTGTTCTTTCTCTCACTCTTGCCACCTACTTTTTTTTCTTTTTTTTTTTTTTAATCCATGGGCTTTTTTTAATGGCACTTTCAAGCAAACTCTTCCCGAGAACACAAACTGACACTTGTCACTGGGAAGCCAGGAGGAGGCAGTTCATGACGTCTTCATTTGTGCAAAGATTTTCTAAAACTCACTTTTTCTTGATTCATCATCTAGAGATGCTGGCAGTCAGGACAGCAAAAGACGTAATAATGAAAGCCCAGGTCTCATCTCCTGAGCCAAAGGCTGAAGAGTTCTCAGCACAAAGGAACCTCTGATATTCATGAGCAGCTCCCCCACATCTCCCCTCTGCGTTCTGTCACCCACTCTAATGGGACACATTCTGGGGATTTGGGTTAGCCATACCTCTGCATTAACTGTTCAAAATACATAACCCTGACCACGTTGGAGGAAAGAGAGAATCGAACATAGAATGAAATCTTGCTGCCAGTGGAAGCTGGCAGAGAGACACGAGCAGATGATTTTGTCCAAGTACGAAGTGAAACGTCTTTAATAGTGGAAACACGAAGTCCATAGGGCATGTAGGGGTGGTCACACACTGTGCCTGAGCATTGGCTGTCAAAAGCCAATAAGGCTTTTTCAGGAAAGAAGCCTGCTAAGGTTTCTGTCTAAGATGCTACAGTCGTGAACATTTTAGCTTATTTTTGCCTGTCCCAAATTCCAACAGCATCTTTTCACTGCCAATGCGACAGATAATCTCTTTGTTGAAGAAAGCTTGAAGGAATAGGAGGCTAGAGGAGAACAGAGGAAGTCTGGAATAAGGAGCCTTTGTGAATAGGTTCAAAATGTCTCTATACCAAAAAATGGTACAAATGAGGTCAGAGGCGACCTGTGTTTTATAGAAGTGGCACACAGGAGATCCTTTCCCTGACTTTGTCTATACAGTGTCTGAGCTGCAGATCACAGAGTCATAGAATCACTAAGGTTGGGAAAGACCTCCAAGATCACCCAGTCCAACTGTCTACCTACCACCACAATTTCCCCATTAAAACGCGTCCCTCATTACCACATCTTGAACACTTCCAGGGATGGTGACTCAACCAATTCCTTGGGCAGCCCATTCCAGAGCCTGACCACTCTTTTGGAGAAGAAATTTTTCCTAACATCCAACGTGAATCTCCCCTGGCACAACTTGAGGCCATTCCCTCTAATCCTAAATGATGCACACCTCTCTAGAACTGTTAATTCAGATTTTCTAGAGAAGAAGACACAAGTGAAGTAGATTCCTTTCTGTCCATGGCACTTCGTTGTGTGTTTTGAGTGTTTCTGGCATCTGTAATAGAACAGTTTTATCTAGCTAGCCTGTAGGAATACTCCAGTAGGGAGAACAAGCCACCTCAGCTTCCACAATGTCTACAGCATAGACTTTGGGGTAAGAATTAATTTGTCTGTAAGTAGCTGTGCACTCTCAGACACCCTGTTTTCTGACAGTGGGACCATTAGCTTGCGTGGCAGCAGAACTCAGCCTTTGGCCAAGTGGTGATTCTTGTTTTCTTCCAGATTAAGGAGATAACATTCCTGAAGAACACAGTCATGGAGTGTGATGCCTGTGGTGAGTTACTGAGTTGAGCCCTATATTCAGCTGTTTCCTCCATGTGCTTCATACCTTTGTGTCCAAACAAGTAGTAAAACGCCATGTGTGACCATCTGCCCTAAGGAATTGGCTTGTTTCACAGCCACCCGAGTGGCAGAGAGTAATACTTGGTGTTAGTGATGCTTTTTTTCCCCCGTGGCATTCTGCACACATGGAGCAGCGTTGCGTGCTGATCTCACGGTTCAGTGGCAATTGCAGTTATTACCCCTTTGCTGAGCATGGAGTGCAGAAGCAGCATGAAAAATCTCATATCTTCCCAGCAAATCTTCTGCGTTTGCTCACGTCCACAGTTTCTAAAATAAACTTTATTAACGGGTCTGTGACATGCAGTGCTGTGCTTCTCAGGGTAGCTGTGTTCAGAAAGCTGCCCAACCCCATTTCTTATAGCCCAGCCCATGGCCTGTGTTAGGATTGCCTGGGAATGCACACCGGCTGTCCTGCGGGACACAGCTGGCTACTCTTGAGCTGAGCATGGAAGAGAACATCACCCCCAGGAGGCACTGCTCTGCTACTCGTTCCATCTAATGTTGTCACCTTCCAAGCAAAAAGGGTGTTTACAGAGGATTCAGGAAACAGGGTCATAAATTCTCCCATGTACATCTTGCCCTCTGTTCCTTGCTAAATGGTTTTTCTGGACTGGAACTTGCTTCCAATCGATCTGACTTGCAGAAAGCACGGTTCGTGGAGATGCTCTGTTATTTGCCAGTACATTTGAAGGGCGGAGCAAGAACTGTTTCTCCATTTGGAGAGATTGTACTTTTGCTGGAAAAGAGATTAGCCAAAGCTTCTGGGACCTGTAGTGCAGAAATGTATTCATCCACACCAATTGTTTTAGTAACTCACTCATAAAGCTGTCTTGAACTTTCTCTCTGTTACCTGATCTCTGACTTCCCCACTCGGTTTGTGCTGTTTGTGTGTTCTTCCCTGTACTTCTTGTGGTAGAATTGGAGCTGCTTTTCACCATGCATTGAACGATGTGGCTCACAGCAGTTATATGTGCTTCTCTTATTGTTTCTCAGAAAGAGCAGCATTAAGAGAGAAAGCCTCTGTTTTAGTGAAGATTTTATTGGTGCTAATATAGAGTGTTGGGTTTTCTGTTTGTTTGTTTCAGATTTTTAAAACCAGGCTATTAAGCCAGAGAAAGAGAAGGAAAAAGTCCCCTAGGGCAGTGCATGTGGGAGATCAGTGACAACTCTAGCTTCTAGAAAGTTTATTCACAGTCCTGAGTTAGTCTTCAGTGAAGTTTTGGCTTCCAGCCCTCTGCAGCACTTCCCAGACTCCAGCCTGTGCTGTGTGGGTTGTGCTTCAGCCAGGTGTCTGGGTCTGTGCTTCCAGTGGGATGTAGATGCAGAGGAACCAGGGAGAGAACTGTTCTCTGTGGAACTCCAAAAGCAAAGGCATTACACGAAAAGGAGGGCAGCACGACAGGAGTTTTGGAATAGGAGGGAAGACTTCTGGATTAATTCATTTATTTTGGTCTGCTCTGACTCAGAGATCAGTCCAGCTGCTGCTTCTGGCTTCCTTTTTCTCTGTTTGCAAAGCAGAGCTGCAGCTGCTTAACTCTTAAAAAGCTACAAGGAAACGTCCTGTGGATGAGACACACTGAAATCTCCTGAGACAACAGGACCAGCTTTGGGTAGGGTCTGGCAAAGATAACTCCTTCCTTCATCTTGCTTTTGTCCCCTAGGCATACACACTGAAGCGACAGGCCCTCTCATCACTGTGACACAGTTTAACAGATGTGTCCCAAACCCCTGCTTCCCTGGAGTGCCCTGCACTGAGACCAGCACTGGCTTCCGCTGCGGACCCTGTCCCCCAGGTTACTCAGGGAATGGGTCCCAGTGCACAGACATCAATGAGGTAAGAAACAAGGAGGATGGGCTGGCAGTCACAAAGTGGCCTCGCTTGTCTTGAAGTGCTGCGAGTTCATCTTGTGGCTGCAGAGGAAAGCCTTGCAATTCCCCTAGGAGCTGCAGTTCAACACAAACATCATTTCAGTGGAACAAAGTCTGTTCCTCACCCTGCCTCAGTCTGTGTCCATGTTGATTTTATATCCAGTACAGCAAGGCATTTATTTCTAAAAAAGACAGGCTCCAATAAAATAAATCTTTTGGTTGCAGAAAGGTGATTGTGGAATACTAAAAAAATCCCCTTTGGCCTTAAAATCTTTTGAGCTAGTGGCTGATGAGTTGTTAGAGATAAGATTTATTATGTGTGGAGCAGAATCAAATGCTATCCAAATACTCCTTTATACAGTAAATCTTAGCACACCACATGTATTGCTTCATTTCTGCCTTGAAATTAAACCTTGCTAGGCAGATATTGTTTCACTTTTTTCTTCTTTTACATTCAGTGTGGTATTTAATCATGTTTATTTTGTCTGTATTCAAAGCTTTACTCAGCCATTCATTTTCTGTCTCCAAAAGGTTCCTTAGTTCTGTGGTTCCCAAGTCGTAGTCTCATTCTCCACTGTTAGTCCATCTTACAAAGCCATACCACCTCTGTGGCATTTATAGCAGTTTAAAAACCTGCTGAACCTAAGAAGGTTCACAGGACATTTTGAGGCTGATGATAATCTGTTAGCCACCAAAATGTGGAAAGTGCTGTATCAATGGAAAGCATCTGCTAGCACAGAGCATAAGAATTCAGTGAAAATAATCATGTGTTGGAGGAATAAAGCAGGCAGCAATATCAGCTTTGGAAGCATAATTGCTTCCCAGAGTAGTAAACAAACAACTGTTGTTGTTTTTCAAAGGCAGTTTAAGAAATTACCCAGTTCTCTGGATTCAGAGACTGCCAGGAAGAAGAGTGTGAAGTGAAGCCAGCACTTTGCCTGGGCAATTGATGTCACCTACAAAGAATTAGTCTTGAGATTTTATTTGTTTTACTTGTCTGCACATTCTGAGAAATGAACAACTGAGGCTGGGAAGCTGCATTTTCCACTTGTAAGGAAAGCCAGCAACTTCTATGCATTTTTGTTTTGTTCTTAGAAAATAAAAGCACAATAGCTGGATCTTACCCAGCAGGGCCTGCTTTGGGAACTGCCTTCACAACTGGCCCTGAGCGAGCCTGCCTCACAGTTCTGTACAACTTCCTTCTTGTTTACAGTGCAGTGCAAACCCCTGCTTCCCAAAGGTCCAGTGCATTAACACTGCTCCTGGCTTCCGCTGTGATCCTTGCCCTCCTGGCTTCACTGGGCAAACGGTCGAAGGAGTTGGACTAGCTTATGCCAGGGCCAACAAACAGGTAAGGCACAGAAACTCCTCCTTCAGAAACCATCCGACTCTTTCCCCTCTGTTACTGTAATTAATTCAAGGGTCCTGGAGCCCTCAGAGAAATTGGAGGGAACTACAAGATAGCTGTGTCATACTGGTGGTAAGGTTGATGCAGTGACAGCAAAGAGTTGCCAAGGCCATCGGAGCACGTCAGCAGCAAAGCACCCCGCTCTTAGATCCCAGTGCTGCCGAACTGATGCTGGTCAGAAGGCCACGACTGTGACAGATGTGAGGCTGTGAATCCAGCCGGAGGAATCCCCCATGTTTTGAGGGGTTTGATGCAGCTGGTGGGTACCCAGCTCCTTGTATGGACAGATCCTGTCAGATTAAAACTCAAAAAACAAAGGAAAGCTAACACCTCGTCCTACCATGGTATATAAGAACATACTGACAAAAGCAAGAATGGCTTGCAGCTTGTGTTATTTAGAGAGCTGCTAACTGGACATAGGACACAGTCTTTGACCTTCTTGCTCCACTTACCCTCTTCTATCCTTTTATAGTGAGCAGATATGCTGACAGCTCAGCTCAGAGCTAAGCTATTTCATCAGGCTAAAATCTCTGGTCAGCCTTTAGAGGGTGGACACCGTGCTTGGGGTCAGGAATGTTTCTGGGACTTGGCTCAATCTTGTCTCAAGGAAAACTCTGAGCTCTCAGTGCCAGTAAGGCGTGCTGGGAGCTTTGTTTCTGCAGTCATTCTGCAATCTGACCATCATACCTGTTGAAGAGTGAATTTAATGTCTATTTTGTTCTTCCTGGGTAGGTTTGCACTGACATCAATGAATGTGAGACAGGTGCTGCCAGAAATTGCGTCCCGAATTCTATCTGTATCAATACACGGGTAAGTACTACTGAAAAGCCTCACAGAAATCCCCCTTCCCTGGGTTCTGGGGCCTCTGTTACTGTGGCAATCCAGCACCTGAGGAGAGGTTACAGGAGAAGTTTGCCCAGACTCACAGTTAATTCCCTATTACTTTTTCCTACAGGGATCCTACAAGTGCGGAGCTTGTAAACCTGGCTTTGTTGGGGATCAAATCACCGGCTGCAAGAGCCAGACAGGGAGACTCTGCCCTAACGGCGAAGTCAGCCCGTGCCACGAGAAAGCACAGTGCATCGTGGAGCGGGACGGCTCCATCTCCTGCGCGGTAAGGCCGAGCCTCCCTGCCCTGCGATCCGCTCGCTGCCGTTTCTCCTGCGCTGTGCTCGCTCTCCCGGGTCTGCCACTGCCCTCTCCTGGAGAGCATTGCCTTGTCGGCTCCCAGTGCTCCCTGCTGACACCTGGGCTGCGGCGATCTCCCTGGGTGACCTCAGGGGTGTGCGCTGCTCCCGACACCTCAGATTCTCTGTGCTGTTAGTTTGGGTTTGTTTGCTGTTTTTATTTTGTTCTTGTTTTCAATTGTTTTAAGCGCTTTAAATCTTAAGTCTTGGAGCATTACTCGCAGCTGAAAAAGCAGACAAACCATTCAATCTCCTGATCCAAAGTTCTGCTGATGCATCTGTCCGTATGATCTTAGAAACAAGCAGAGAATTGTATTTGAGTTACTTGAAAATGCCATTTTCAGCTGAAGTGTCTCTTTCAGGTGACATTTCACCTGTAGAGCATTGCGTATCTGGCTTTGCAGTGTGTTCTGCTGGTTCTCATGCAAAGCCTTCAGTTTTGGAAGCATTACCCCTACCAGGGGACTCACCAGCAGCCTCGCTTCGTTTATCTGCTCTCTTCCAGTGCCTTGTGGGGTGGGCAGGGAATGGCTACATCTGTGGGAAGGATACAGACATTGATGGAGTCCCTGATGAAAAGCTGCGCTGCTCTGACAAGAAGTGCCGCAAGGTGAGGTGCAGTTCTCACAGATTTAGTTAGAAACAGTCCATCATGGGAACGCTGAGCCAGAAGTGGGTGATTCCTATTTGAGGGCAGGCCTCACCCTGCCTTTGATGCTGTTGAAATCCTGCTCAGCGTGCAGAATTCAGAAAGGTTCCATGGCATGCACAGCTTGGCTGCCTGCCCTGCCGCTTCATCCTTCCTTTCCTTTCAGGATAACTGCATGACTGTCCCCAACTCTGGCCAGGAGGATGCAGACAGGGACGGAATTGGAGATGCCTGTGATGATGATGCTGATGGAGATGGGATATTAAATGCCGAGGTTTGAATTCTACAGCTTATTCTGTCACACCCAAATACACTGAGAGGTCCTGCAGAGCAAATTGCCTGCAGCTTTAATGTGAACACAGAGAGCCCTCAGCAAATCCCCCTCTCCTGCAGGACAACTGCGTGTACACCCGCAATGCAGACCAGCGCAATGCAGACAAGGATAACTTTGGGGATGCCTGTGACAACTGTCGCCAAGTGAAGAACGATGACCAACGGGACATTGATGGCGATGGGAAAGGAGATGAGTGTGACGATGACATAGATGGAGATGGTAAGAGCAGCTGCAGCTGTACCGATATCAGAACAAGACAGCTGGTCAGCATGAAGCTGTAGATCCTCGTAACAGGTACCAGCACTCAGAGGCTTAAAGAACTTCTTTCTGCTGGCATGAAGGACACTTCTGTTTTTAAAACGTCCAGATGAGCAGTCAAGCCAGTATCCTTTAGAGTTCAGTTCTCGTAGGGTTAAAGTTCTATCTTCAGGATGATGCTAACAATTTTTCATAGCACTTTTATTGTATGCAGTTAAAGCCAAACTTGTTTCAGGCTTCAGAAAGATGAACGACACAAACTGATGTCAGCCCGGACAAGGACAGTACTTTGTGCTATGATTTCAACTTGTGAAGAAGTGTAGGGCTATCCAGGTTGTTAGAAGCTGCTGCCTCAGTGCAGTGTGTGTCAGGGCTGCGTTCTGGGAGAAAAAACACCACCACTGGCTGCCTTCAGGAGCAGTCTGTGAGCTAGTGATGCTGTATTTGCACAAAGCCTGCTTTCAAAAGCCAAAAATCACAATGGCTGCTGGCCTGAAACATACATATTTATTTACAGATTATTTCCAGTGCATCTAGTGCTGTTTGGGTCTCTCTACTTCCTGCCAAGTAGCTCCCTGCTGGCATGATCTGCTGGTGTAGTAGGTAGATGCAGGGAAGTGGGAAGTGAAGTCATGCAGCTTACCAATTAGGTCGTTCCTTTCCTGTCTCAGGCCTTCAAAAGACACCGTCTAAATCTTCCATGTCAAATAGCCAAGGTTAACTTGGACTTGTTCTTTAATTATGTAGACGTCTAGTTTAGAGAAAAGAGAATCTGTCATAGTTTAGGGAACCGCAGACAGCTTCATCGTCACCCTCCTGGCCGCTCATTCCTGCACAGCTCCAGGTTGGAGTCGCATTCCTCAGTTCTTCAGCTCTTCCTCAGGAATGCAGTCAGGGACATTTCCTCTCAGGTTCCTGTATGGACAGCAGCATGCTTAGTGTCTGTGAGGATGCAGTCTGCAGTATGTTTTAAGGTCAGCTGCTGCTGCTGTTGGCCTTCCTCCATCAAGTCAAAACCGTTGCCTGATTGCACCGATCCAGCCATTTGTCACCTCTTACATCCCAAAGAGATCTTGCTGCATGTACTGGAATATTGGCTTGATGGGTTCTCTGCATGTTTTACAGGAATCAAAAATCCAACGGACAACTGTAAAAGAGTTCCTAACCCTGATCAAAAAGACACTGATGGTGATGGAGTAGGAGATATGTGCGACAGCTGCCCGACAGTCAGTAACCCAGACCAGGTAAGGAAGCACTTCCACATTTGCAGTGTTACAGCTTTCTCTCACTCCAGACAGTGCTCACACCATCTGCCTGAAGTAGGTTTGGAAAGACAGACACTCAGAGTCATCAGGACAAGGTGTAGGCACTCTCCCACTGTTGTGAGCTCCGTTTCCAATCTGAACGACAATGCCAACACCTCTCTTCTTTCTCCTTTAAAGCCCAATTCTCCCACTCACCCATGTTTAAATGATTCTCGCTTTATTTTCCCAGAAAGATACTGATCATGATCTCGTGGGAGATGTCTGTGACACCAACCAGGACAGGTGAGATCTTACTGCAAATATTGTACTTGAGTTGTATGGAATTTTGGGGACACAGGCATGGAAGGCATGCATCAGTAAACACGACAAGTCAGCTTGGCCTTAATTTGTGTCTTTTTATTCAAACAAGGGAGGTGGAATTTCCTTCTAACTTCAGAAAACTTGCTCCTGGAAGTAGCAAGCCCAAGGCCTGGCAGCTGTGAGCTTGCTGACAGCAGCTTGCTTTTCATTAGCTGCCCCCACAAATTTGTTCATGGACTACAGCTGGAATATTTCTGATCTATTTGTTTGTGCAACTAATAGCTCAAGACATTAAAAGGCCAAATCACCAACTGCCCCTGTTCCTGTAGAGGATCCCAGCTGCTAGAAAGGGCATGCAAGCTTCTGGGGGAAAACAAAGTAAGTGGAAGCTCTTTAGCTGTACAATGCATTTTCTTCCCCAGCGATGGCGATGGCCACCAAGACACAAGAGATAACTGCCCCTCAGTGCCTAACAGCTCCCAGGTGGACACAGACAATGACGGACTAGGAGATGAATGTGATGACGATGATGACAATGATGGGATTCCAGATGAGAAACCCCCAGGCCCTGACAACTGTCGGCTTGTCCCTAACCCTGGCCAAGAAGATTCGGATGGTAAGGGAAACGTAATCACATCAGCTGCAGGGTTCTCCTTTCCTAGAGGCTGATATGTAGGAGCTTGACCTTCAGGTGGGCAGGAAGTAAGACCTCCCCAGTACTGACTTGAGACAGTTCTACATCATTTTCAAATCGAATAACACTGACATCAGAAAGATATTTGGGAAAAGTTCTCTTCCAGAAGTACCTACAGTGTGAGGTGCTGCTCCTCTTCATAGCTTTCCTACAAGCAGGAGGTGGTGTCAGGGTTTCTTCCCTGCTGACAAAAAGGAGGAGCGCAGCCATGCTCTGAACATCTCTTATCCTTGTATAGACATGTCTTCCTTCAGCTGTGCTAGCCAAAAGCTAGCTGAGTAAAACTTAGGTGCAAAGGGTAGGGGAAATTGAAAGCTTGCTTATTCTGTTGTCTCTCTCAGGTGATGGTGTGGGAAATCTTTGTGAAGAGGACTTTGACAGAGACATGGTGATTGACAGAATTGATGTGTGCCCAGAGAACGCAGAAGTGACGCTAACTGACTTCAGGGCTTTCCAGACAGTCGTGCTGGACCCTGAGGGTGATGCACAGATTGACCCCAACTGGATTGTCCTTAACCAGGTAGGACACTGCTCCAGAACTGGGCAGCAGGTGTGGTGGTAGCAAGCCTGTACAAAATTGGATGCAGTTTTCATTAAAAGCATGCAGGCCTGATGCCTCTGTTCAGTAATGCCCTGGTCGTAGATAGAGGCCTACCTCTGGGGTACCTCTCTGCTCATTTAACAAGAGGGTTGGAGATGCTAATTAGACAACCTTCATCTTTCACAGGGCATGGAAATTGTCCAAACCATGAACAGCGATCCTGGCTTGGCTGTAGGTGAGGCACTTATTTTTGTCCTATTAAAGAATTATTGTGCACTTCACAGCACAGCTTTTAAAACTATTTCAGATGCTGCATAATGATCCCATGTATCCTGGAAAATATTGTTTGCAGTAAGCACTCTTCAGATTTAGCTTAGTAAAGTCTACCACCCCCATCTGAATCTGGGGAGAAACGGATCGATGTTTTACCTCAGAACGCAGAGATTTTGCTTTCCTACCAACTGCAGGTTACACAGCATTCAATGGAGTGGACTTTGAGGGCACATTCCATGTCAACACTGCCACAGATGACGATTATGCTGGCTTCATATTTGGCTACCAGGACAGTTCCAGCTTTTACGTGGTCATGTGGAAGCAGATGGAGCAGACATACTGGCAGGCAAACCCCTTCCGAGCAGTCGCAGAACCTGGTATTCAGCTGAAGGTAAAGAAAGCACTGAAAAAGAAATCAGCAGTGGATTTTGGTCTTTCTTAGCTGTGCTTCGATGCACGCAGTGGGGCAGCAGCTGTGGGCAGCTCTTTATCCACATTCCACCACTCTTCTCCACGTTAGGCAGTGAAGTCCAAAACAGGCCCAGGTGAGTATCTGCGCAACTCCCTCTGGCACACTGGGGACACCACAGACCAAGTCAAACTGCTGTGGAAGGACCCCCGCAACTCCGGCTGGAAGGACAAGACGTCGTACCGCTGGTTCCTGCAACACCGGCCTCAGGTTGGATACATCAGGTGAGGGGTTCCCAGCCTTCTCTGCATGGCTGAGCAGAAGTTCAGCACGGAAAGCAAGCATCTCCAGTGCAGTTCTGTGGTAAAGAGGAGGCAGCGACTGGGGAACCATTTCTGTGAGTGCCTCAATCTCGTCTCCATGTCCCACACGCCTGTTCTCTCTAGAGCTCGCTTCTATGAAGGCCCCGAGGTTGTAGCAGACACTGGAGTTGTCCTTGACACAACTATGCGAGGAGGGCGCCTGGGAGTCTTCTGCTTCTCCCAAGAGAACATTATTTGGTCAAACCTGCGCTACCGCTGCAACGGTGAGTTGGTTGTGAAGGTCAAACACAGGAGTTGCTGCCATTTGGCTTGAACAAGTTCATCTACGGTTGGAGTAGGGAATATCAAGCAGTAGCCTAACTCTACTTTTCATTTCTGCTCCTAATCTGTATTTGCTTTTATCTCCTTAGATACCATTCCAGAAGACTATGAAACATTTAAAGTTCAGCAAGACTAACCTGACTTTTAAATGTCCAACAAAATCTGCTTATAAAAAAGTGCTCAGCTGCCCCACTGTTGCCTCTGGTATACTGTATAAAGAACTGTAAGTCATATACCACTGCACTCTGCACAGCACCAAGTGTCACTGCACTATCTGGCATGTTTCCTACAACAGCAACTTTCCTGTAAATGCTACCAAATCCTCTTGGAACAGCAGAAGCACAGACGTCAAGTGTGCCTCGAAGCCTGTGCTGCTGTTCTCTGCACTACGTGGAGAAAGATGTGCTGAGAAGCTACTGCAGTAGCTGAATGGTTTGACTAAGATTAGCGTGGATGATTCCCTGGACTTTTTTCCCCACTCCAAGGCTCTCAAATGTAAATGTTGTCTTTTTCGACACCTACTAAAGCAAACCCAGCACGAGTCTGAAAGGGTCACAGAAAGCCAAGTCCAATGTCCGAGTTGCTCACAAAGTATTAAAAAAAAACAAAAAAAGCACTTTAGGGAGAGTATCTTTGTTCTGGAATGTTGGATAATAAATACTCTAATAGACTTCTCCTTGGTCACGTGCACGCTGCTTTTTTCCTCTTCTGAAACTTTTCCATTGCTGATACGTAAGAAAGAAACCCTCAAAAGCTGAATGCGAGAGGATGGCTGGAGAGCCTCAGCTGAATTAATGGTTCTGTTAGCAATAGGAACACACAGGGAGAGTTTTTTCAGTCAAGAAGCTTCCTCTAGCTAGACCATCCCACCTCGTTCTTGCAGATAAGCAGCAGCAGCTGATTTCAGACTGATAAGCAGAGGCCTTACACTCAGTTTGTGTTATGACACCGTGCCAGAACTCCAAGGAGCAGCCGAGGACGAGGGAAAGCTGAAGCCATCCCTACTAAGAGGGGCTCACGTGGGCTGGGTGCAGCAGAGGCTCACAAAGGGCTTCTGCAGTTGGTAAGCTGGAAAGTCTGAAGTCCTGCAGTTCTGAGATCTCAGTCTCGTCCAGCTCAACAGTTACCAAGCAGCATTAAAAAACAAAGGCCCCGTTTTGCTAGATGTTTCATGCAAGCAGCTCACACCAGTTATACTGAAACTTATGGGTTCATCAGAAAGGCAGCTCCTGCTGAACACTTCAGTGCAGTTTTGTAAGCTAGAATGAGGCTGCATGGCAAATGCTGCTCCTGGTTACCATCCAGTGCAGCTTCTGTGACATGGAACCAAACGAGCAAGGTGTGAACAGAGCTTTCCTCCTGCACAGCTCGTGGCTAAAAGCACGTTTCACCAAGCCCAGGTCTGCACAGCACAGCGGAGTTGAGCTCACACTCAGGAGGCAGCAGCACGAGCAGAGATGTGCAGGAAGAACCCACTGGTGTAACTGGCCCTAAAGGCTGCTGGCTGATCGCAGCGCTTGCAGGACATCTCCATCCACCATTCCAAGGTTGTCACAAAGACACACACTGAGTTTTCCTTCTTCCACAGGCAGCCATGCAAATGAGCCAGCCCAAATTACAGCCAGCCCCAATTAGACACAGCAGCTCTCAGCACTCAAGGAAAGCTCCGTAGCTTCTAAGAAACCACTTCCAGCACGGCGTGGCCACAGGTGGTGCACAGATTTGTTTTCCATAGCTGTCAGAAGCCAACTAACCCAAATGTCTCACTGTTTGTTTGTAAACACCAACAGACCGACAGTGGAAACCTTCAGACCAAAAAGCAAACAAGGAACACAACAAGAAAAAGCAAAGCAGCCAGAGACAAAAACATTTCAACTTTTATTACATTTCATTTACAAATAATGCAAAGATACAAAGACAAAAGCCTTCACACAAAAAAGAAAAGGTTGAAAAGAATGTACATTTAGTTGAGCTGCTTTTTCACATCATTTCTCAGATTGCAAACACTTAAAGCCAACTTCAGTTTTCCACTTTACCTATAGAAAAAACACAATAAATAAAACTTTTATGTCGCAGGGACAATTTTTCCAGCGTTCCTGTGCCACCAACACTGTAGCTGAATATAGGATTGCATATATCAGTGAAATAATCCACAAATTAGTTTAATAGAAAAAGTTAACTTGTAAAGAACAGTATATTATACTGTCTCTGAAAATGCATAAATCCGACGTTTTTTTCCCAAGCTCAACGAACGACATAAAGTTGTTTTTAGCTGCCAGTCTGTGAGAGAAGCTGCCAAAAGCAGCTGTATTTAATTTGATTAAAATCCAACCTCCCCTCCTAAGCACTGTCACACTGAACTTCCACTTCTTCTACGAGGAATCCCTCCACACGTGGGGGCTCTGTTCAGGTAACAAGAAAAAGCTGCTAGAAGTCCTAATTCCTCCCAAAAGAAAACCTCAGTATCTACTGCCTTATTAGTTAATAGCTGGCTGGAATACAATATTTCAATTGCTACGCTGTATAACGCTGAGCAGAGATCAGTGGATGTGCGATACTGAGATGGTCTGAAGGACGCCCAGGATCAGTGAGTGATGCAGTGCTGTTGAAGCAAGCCCTGCCCCAGCGTCCAGCTCCATCCGCCTGACCACGCAACTTCATGCTCATCAGTTCCACCTGCTCATCTTCCCTGCGTTTCATGTCTGCTGGATCCCCAGGCTGAGCCACCTTAACCCTTTCCTGCCAGACAGAGCCTTGCAACGTCGCACGTAAGCGAAGGTGTTTGCTAACTGCTGCTTTTCTGCCTTGACCGAGAGCCAGAGCAGACGGTGCCGCCTTCAACGCTCGCCCTCTGCAGAGCTCAGCTCCGTTTCTGGACGCTGGCGTCCCGTTCCTGAAGGGAACACTGACTCTCCATCGCTACGGCTGCAGAACGCAGTTCTCAAATTGGATTTATGAACTGGGACCTTCTGCCCCTTTTTCTTTTCTAAACCACAGCATAAAAACTGAGTGCTGACCGATGCGCAGGACGTGCAAAGGAGCCATTTGGCCGCACAGACACTGCAGCTCAGAAGGCAGAACGAGATCAGCACTGTGAGCAGAGCCTATCAGAGCCAGCAGCACATCTGCTTTGTGCTGGACCCACAGATGTGGCACACCCAGAACCTGCCCCCCTTCCAAAGGTTCGGTCGGTGCTATTCCCAATACAAACCCCTTCGCACGAGCTGAAGCCTCATCCCAGACCTCCCCTCACCAAGCGTCAGTGGTGACAATTTAAGCTTCTTTTGCACATTCAGCTGCAGGATGGACCGACCTGCACAGGTCTCAGATGGAGCAGGGGGAGATCTGTGCCCGCTCTGCAGCCCTCAATTCCCACGCAGAGCTGCGTGCTGCATCTGCTCCATCTGCCCGCGTTTGTTTGTTGAAGGCTATTCTAAAGTGGGCCAGGAGATGAAACCTGGATCACATTGGTTTAACTGTGTGCCCCCCAAAGCCTCCTGGGGTTACGTAAACGTGGAGCAGGAGCACAGTGCCGCAGGTCAGCGCTCTGCTCTCCAGCACACAAACACCCCTGGTCCCCATCGCTGCAAGGCCACCTCGCTCTCATTTGCCACAGTCAAACTAAGAAAGACACCACAAAACGGGATCCAACGTGTGTTAACAACCCAATGACTTCAACAGAAAAAAAGCCACACCAACATGAACGTGTCTGCTAAGCCACAGCTGGGGGAGGCCGGGCGCGTCTGCTTCTTTTGAATTTGCTCATTGCAGGGGGGTGGGTGGCACGGACAGACAGACAGCGTTCCTCCAAACAGCATCCAGACGAGCTCAAAAACACAACAAAGCAGCGAAACGCAGCACAGCTCCAGTCTATGGTGGGAGGTGACCTGGCTGCCACTCCTCAGCAGCTCAGCGCTGCTCAGTCCCAACCATCGGCTCAAAGCAAAGGAAAATTCATCAGGACCCACACAGCACAGACAGAACCCAGCGCCCACCCCGACCCTGGCAGGCAGCAGCAGAACCTCTTCAAAGCAGCAAACAATTGGTGACAGCTGATATCAACACGTCCACACCGAAACAAGCCCTACAACGCGTGCCCTGCTTCAGTGACGGAGCACAAGGGAAAGCGATGGCAGAACAAAAGCGGTCTGTGCCAGCACAGTGCCACAGCATCACTCATCAAAACCCATCAAACCCATCGGCTTTGTTGGAACACAGCAGCAGCCACGAAGGGGAAACAGCATCTGTCTGCACAGTTACATCGTAAAAGAAAAAAGGGGAGATTGAGGAATTTGTATGAGCTGAAGGCAGGAAAATTAAGGAGTAAAACAGTCAAACCTATCATCTCCACTGCCATCCTATCATCTGCTGTAAGAGCCGTCTGAGGTGCTGTCACTGCTGTGTCTCACTTGTGTGACAGCGATGGCAGAAATGCCATCAGAAGAAGAGCAGCGAGGAAAACACCTCAGATCCCACAGAGATCCATCCCTGCAGCCCTGCTGGCCGCAGCCGCAGCCCAGCACCGAGGGCTCCCTGCGGACAGGGGGACGCTTGGCAGCAGAACAGAGCTCTGCTCGCATCTGTCAGACCTTTCCTCCAAGGCAGAGGCAGAATATGAGAACAAAACGTTGACTGCTGAATGAACCAAACGGTGCTTTTTGCCAAATCGCTCCGCTTCCTCAGCTGACACCAGGCTCCTTCCCAGCAGTGCTCACAGCTGCGCCCCCACTGCAGAGCAGCGCTGCTCCAGAGCCCTTTGCTACGGCTGAACCCGGAATGCGGTGACCGGGAAGGCTGAAATTCAGAGAGAAGTTCAGAGCTACCCAACAAATCACCCAGGAAATGGCAGAGGGAGCAAGAGCCCAACAGCGAACACAACGCGCCGGGCCAAGGAGATGCGCTGCACCTGGAACCTGAGGACGGGAGGACGCACAGCCGCCGTCCACAAGCAGCTGCAGGGGGAAGCAGACGGCTGCTCCGCTCCTGACTTCTGGTCTCATTACCTTCACCTGCAGAAATCCACAGCGCTCACAGACTCTTCCCATCCCTAAAGCAGAGAACCTGCAACAAGCAAAGAGCGAAGCCATCGCCACCAGCAATGGGAGAGGAGAAGAGAGGAGGGAGAGGCTGCGCTGCTCCCAGGAGAACGCGGTAAGAGCTGAGCCCAGGCTCCCTGCAGCCACTTCCCACACCTTCCCTTCTGCACCGACTCCCCAGCACTGCTCTGCTACGCGCTGCCCCTCTGACAGCACGGCTCCACCTCCCAAAGAAACCAGGCAGTGCATTTACCCCTTCAGGCCTTTATTTTGATAAAATCGGTCAAGCCCACATAAGGCAATATACACCACAGTTCAAACTGCCCCCCTCCCCCCGGTGGAAAATAAAATAAATAACACAAATGAAGAGAGTACGTAATGTAGTGTTTCGTTCTGCAGTATAGAAATTCCACACAATGATTCCGTTTAAAAAGGTAAAAATGATTTATAGTACACAGTAATCATGTCATCGTGGTGCCCGCATAGAAAACCGACATGCAATCCATGCCTACACTGCGCAGTATAAATAAGATGCAACTAGAAATACAAAGGACAGGAACACTACAAATCAGCGTTAGGTTTTTTTTCCCCATTTGGGTTTTTCTGTTGTTGTTGTTTTTCTGTTTTTTAAAAAGAACACAGACGGAACAGACGCTACCTGCGCTCTCACCCTGCCATCACAGTGACGGGGGCTCTGCTGCCCACAGGAATGCATGCTGTGCTCCCGGCCCGGCTCTGCTCTCTGCCCAGGGGGCATCGGCCCCGGAGCCCCTTTGAAGGGCGCACAGCTGGGCTGAGCAGAGCAGAGCTCAGAGGGCGGCTCGCTCTCGGTTGGTCCGCAAACACTTTTGCCGAGCGGCTCTCAGGAACGCTTCCTCAGAAACCCTTTTGTTTGTTTGTTTCGTAAAGGTAACAAAATACACAAAGGGTCGAAATCCTCCTTCGGTCAACTGACAGCCTCTGTCTGGAAACCTTTCTCCCCCCTCCTCTTTCAAAGAAGAAAAACGGGACCCGCAGGGGTTTTTCTGTACAGAAGGGTTTGCGGCTGAGCGCGGGCGAAGTGCTGCTGCCATGCAAAGCCGGAGCGCGGGGTGGGACGGGGCTGCGCTGCCACACGGCACAGGGAGCTGAGCTGAGCCCGAGGAGCCGCCGCAGGGCCAGCAGGGCCCCCGCCTGCAGGAGCAGCGCAAACCTGGATTTCTTTTGAAGGTCACAGTATTCCATACACTGAAAGTTCGCTCCTATGGATCCCCCGTTCATCGGCAAACGCAACAGCCCAGCTGGGGAGCTCTCTCCATATACTGATATAAAGCACGCTGCACGGAGGGGCCGGGTTCATTCAGCAGGGACGTTCAGATGGGAACTCTGACCCCACACAGCTTTGGGGTTATTTAACTGAACGAGGTCTAAATGATAGCGGCAGCTTTTTGCTGCACGGCTTCTCCTCCCACTCTGACATCCGAGGGCAGCAGCTCCCAACGCTCCCACGTTTGAGCTGAGATCAGAGCTCACAGCTCGTGAACCACAACCACCAACCAGCGCGGCTCCCCTCCGCGTTTCCACCCCCAGCTCCAGGGCTGCTCTCACGCACGCAGTGGCAACGCAGATCAGGAGGGGTGGCAGCCCCTCAGCACAGCGCTCAGTGCTGGGACCTCATCCTCCCCTCCTGCAAGGAAGGAACAAATCCTGCACCTCTCAGCCACGTGGTCCCGAATTTGGACAGTTGCATCCAGATGTGATTTTTGTTGTTGTTTTTTTAAATTAAGGCCATTTTAAATGTCTACTTACAAGTCTAATAAACAAGATCTCTTATATACACGTGTAGTTTAAAAAAAAAACACCTCAGAAGGTAGCATTTAGCAACAGCTCCCTGTGAAAGTCTCCAGTTAGGAATCTCATCTCCATTCGGAAGTGACTGGTTTTAAAAAAATAGATCACAAACGAGAACCGACATGCAAATGTCTAAGAGTCATTGGAACGAGAGAGCGACACGGACAGGAATCCCACCGAGGAAGGACAGAACTGCAAGGGACACGCGGACGGCGAGGAGCAGCTCCCATCTCCCCCCACACCGCACCTCTGCGGCCGCCCCAAAGCACTGGGCTCCGCAGCAGCGATTTGATGGGACTCCTCCCAGTCGGCGCCGCCCTTTGGTTTTCTCACATTGAAAAAAGCATCAGCGACCCGAAGTGCGGGCGCTGGGAGTTGCGGCGCAGGGCGCGCGTCCCGACAGCCGCTGCTGACAACGGGGGGGATCTTCCAGTTGCAGAGACGGACGCGGGGAAGCGATGGAAAGAAAAACATGTTTAGTGCAAATGGTCCAAACGAACGGCACCAAGGCGAGCAAACGGCCCGGCACACAGATCCCAGCGGCGGCTCCGCGCTGCAGCGTTTGCACGAATGTCAGGACGGCGTCCCGCTGATTTCTGGAAGCACACAGAAATGTGTATAACTCATTAGGAGCAGGGCAGCCCCCGAGCAGCTCCAAACCCCAACGGGAGCAGGGAGAAGCGCTGCAGGGCTCTGCTCAAAGCCGGCAGCAGCTGGCAATGGACGAAACGCAAAGCTCTGAGTGCACGCAGAGCAGGCCTGGGCTGGGCAGTGCCAGCAAGGAACACGGCTGTCTGGGAATGGCAACTACAAGGGCTCCTTAATTGAGGTGCTTTAATTTAATGTGAGCCTTCCGCCCCTCCTGCATGGAGCTGCCCCTCGCTGCCTCATTCACCACAGACAGAATGGTTGCTTTGTTAATGACACCCAAATAATGCCAGCTCCAGCTCCTAACCTTGCTGAGGAGGGGCAGGCGCTGAGAGCCCAGCACGGCGCCTCCTTCGCTGTCGCACCAACAGCGCCAGCAGCGATGCTCCCAAAGAACCTTCCAACACATCTTTCCAACCAGGCAGAGCCCTGGAGTGCAGACAGAACCTCTGCAGCTCATCAGCTGCACAGCAGCACGGCCAGCGGGCAGCAAAGGACGCTGTAATGCAGCGCCCAGCCGCACCGCAGCAACGAGGACCAACAGGAGTCACCTGCTGTGGTCACCAGGAGCCCAAGGCGCTGCTGGGCGCCCGCTGCCCGGCTGTGGGGGGCTGAACAGATTCACCCCACGCTGAAAGGAGCCCCTGCACCCCGACTGCTCTGCTCCAGCACGGCGGAGGGAACCCTCACCCTCGGCTCCCTGCTGCTCAAGGTCCGTTTAGAATTCCAGTTAGTTAAAAATACCTATATATATATAATATATATAATATATTTCTGGAATAAAAACACAAAAAGATGTACAAGTATTACATAGAGTGCTTCAGTTGGCGGTATGTAGTTCAGCTACTTTGCTAATATCCAAATACTTAAATTAAAAAAAAAAAAAAAAATCATAAATAACGGTAACAGAATAAGTAATGGATAAGAATAAAAAATAAAACCCAGTTGTGGTGATTTCAGCCGGGCACTGCTGGAGAAACGCCCCTCTGCTGCCCAAGAGCCCCTCACTGAGCAAAGCCAGACCTCTGCTCTGCGCCTGCCCTCCTGCCTGCCTCCAGCTGCTTCAAAACGCCCCGTTCCTCCCTCCGTGCTCATCAAGTAATGAATTATAGTACTTTCTTGTGTGCTCAGAAATGCCATATATATGTATACATATATATAAATATATATATTACATATATATATCTCTTTTTTTAATTTTTTTTAAGAAAAAAGCTTTGAAAATAGTGTTTACAGTCGCCGGCTGCCAAGGCCGCGGGGCGGCTCCTCCGCGCGCAGTTTGCTCAGGGCAGGGAGGCAGAAGGACGCGAGGAGCCTGCAGACAAACATCGACCAAGGAAGAAGCGCTCGCCCTACGAAGCAGCTGGCACAAAGCAGAGCCACAGCTCCCTGCCCCCCCAGAGATTTGCTTCCCGACGCGTGGGGGACGAGGGGGCACCGCCGGGTGCCTCCCCCCCGCTCCGACCACAGCCACAATTTGGTTCGGTAGAGAGAATCAATTTTCCCTTGGCTGCGGACCCCCCTCGCCTGCCAGGAGCCCCCTTCTAGTGCAAAGGTAAACTGACAACGCCGGAGCTTTGGTGGGGGAGGGGGGGCTCTGGAGAGGAGAAGGCTGAGGAAACTCCTTGCTCGTTAATGGCGATGAGTGGACAAGGGGCGAAATACGGCGCGACAGGGAGCAGGGGTCTGCAGCGCTGCAAGCTCAGAACAACAAGCTTTACTCATTGTACACGGCGCGCAGGACGGAGCTCCGGCTCTCGGCAGCCCCGGCTCTGCCACGACTGACCCACGGCCTCTGCTCCGGCTGATCCAGGAACGACCCCCGCTGCCGAGCTCCCGGCGCCCCACGTCACAGCCGGTCCATCCGGAACGTGTCCTCTGTGGCGGGGTCGGTGAGGACCATGTCCGGGTCGTTGAGCATGTGCAGTCCATCCAGGGTTAAAGGGTCAATTTTGAGTTCATCCAAAGGAAACTGGGAATCGGCGTCGAAGCTGACGTCGCCCACTCCTGCCAAAGAGCTGGTCAGTTCTTTCGATAAGCTGGGAGGAGATTCTCCTGTCACTGCGGGGAAGAGGGACAGAAAGGCAGCGGCGTTGGCCTCATGTATCCTCCAGGCACGACATTAAGACACAGCAAAAAAAAAAATACAGAGCCAGCCTGGTGTAATTCCCGAACCATTTACTGAGCTGCAGCTCACACAAATCTGTCCTCGTTTCCAGCCGGATGAACTACAGATCTGTCAGAGCACCTCGATGACACAACACAAAGCAAAACTCATCTAAGTGCATCTGGGGCTACAAAGGGACAACGCTCGGGGCTCTGCTCTCCTTTGCTTTAGGAACAATTAGCTCAGTTTGCATTATTCTCATCAGTATGAGCCCCCGGCTGAAGGAAGGATTCAACTCCAGCTTTTTCAGTGACCTATGCAGAAACTGCTTCCAAATGTCCAACTGTGACCAGATTCTCCACCGTATGGAACACTGAAATAATCCCTGCCGGCAAGTTCGGGCAGAGGAAGGAGCTCAGCTCTCGTGGATGCGTGAGCCAGCAGGGGGGCGCTGCGCCGATGGCAGGGACGGAGCAGGAGCCCCACAGCCGGGAACTCAGCGCCGACACGAGCTGAAACCGAGCCCCAAAGAGCAGCGACACCCAGCTCCTGCCCAGCTCTCCCCAGCCAAGGCAGCACCGCGCAGCCGGGCTCTGCGAAGCGCGGCGTTTGCTCACCTGTCAGGATGATGTTGGGGATGTTCCCGTGGCTGGAGTAGCTGAGCTGCGGCGAGTCCTGCAGGCTGCCGTGGCTGCCGGTGAGGCCCATCATTGCTGCCTGGGAGTAGTTAAGCGTGGAGCAGGGGCTGTACAGGCTGTTGGAACTAATGGCGTTTTCTATCATGTTAAACTGTTCGAGCTGAAGACCAAGGCACAAAGGAATTGTTACTTCCAACCATCGGGAAAGGCAGCAGAAATAACTTACAGAGCTCAAGGATGGGAAGGGGTGTGAAGAAAGGCAGGCAAACAAATTCATCTTTAGGTTTGTTGGTCAAAATATTGGTGCAGCTTCACTTAACTCTCCAGAACACTTCACTGCCAAATTGGGAACGTGGGGAAATGCCAAAATAAAGGCGGCGCTTTCGTGACTGTAAGCGGTAGCTTTAAAGCAAAGCAGGAAGGAAGAAGAAACAAAACCAATTCATGCTACCGCCTGGGGCCTCTGCCCGCCCAGCACCACCTCAGAGGCATTTGACCTGGAAGGCATTTTACCTGCTGCCAGAGCCTTGTCATTATTCCTTAGCCAATCAACTCGGCAGAACACATTTAGAAACATCTGCTATATTGGCTCAGAGGGAGGAATGGGGACGGAGAAGTTGGGATGGGGGAAGACAAGAGATCCCTACGTGTTGCAAAGGGAAAGTAAGAAAGTAAAATTAAAAGGACAGAGCGTGATCTTACACAGAATAACCAGTAGCTGAATTATATTTATTTTAAGCTGAAAGCGGCCGAGACAGCTGAAAGTCGGAGATGAATTTGCTCACCTGATGGGATAGGGCATTAGCCTGCCTAGCTGTCATCTGCTGATCATAATAGGAGTCACCAAATACACTCCCCAGAATGGAAGAATGCTGAAAACAAAACAGAGTCTTTATGGTGCAAAGGTCTCAGACAGAGGAACCCACGGCGTGCGAGCGGCCCGAGCCCACGGCCGGCGCCTCCCACTGGGCGCCGCTCAGCGCTCCCTGCAGAGCCAGCTGCGCCACGCAGCCCTGCGAGGGCACAAAGACACGACCAGGGACCCAACAAACTGCCTGGAGGACACACGACACGAAGCTGCTGAGGGACGAATGCAGACGAGCGCGTCGGGCCGCACGAGGAACACGGATCACCGCGACTGCGTGTGAAGGACAGCCTGCGTGCAATGGCGGCCAGCCCCGCGCAGGCCCAGCCCCGCAGCACCGCGCCGATCTCCGGCACGGCGCAGCCCTGCAGCTCCCTGCCGCAGCCCAGCTGCACTCTGCGCTGCAGCTGCAGATCAGAAGAGCCGCGGCGAAGCGCGACCGGCAGCTCTGTGCAAGCAGCCGGGCAGAGCTGCACCCCCTGCTGACTCTGCCGGTCCCTCCGGCAAGATGGAGCGACCAGAGCTGCGGGTCAGCGCTCCAACGCTGCTCAGCACTGCCCCGGAGCTGCCACAAAGCAACGACTCCTGATCCACAACCACCAGCAGCCCACGTGGGGACGGGGCTCCATAAAACTGATCTGTGTGGAGACTCTGCTTAAGCCCTGAGGGGGAAAAGACAACAGAACATTTCACGTGGCGTTTTCCAGATGCTTTAAGCTATGTATCCAGGCTCCGAATCTTCTCCCTATGAGTACTGGCAGCATGTGACGCTAAGCTACAGCACCAGAGAGGCAATTCAGCTGCGGCAGCACAGGGAGAAGCGCTGAGCACAGCTCAGGGTGCTGGGATGTGGGACGTGTCCCCAACAGCACACAGAACATCTCACATCTCACGCTGCGTCCTCCTCCACCCACAGCACATCTCAGCTTACCTGCAGGCTGCACGCAAGGAGGGTGAGTTTGGTACAAAACTCCTCACGAGAGGAGAAAAGCAGGAAAGCAGCACTATAATATTCCTTTCAAAGCTAACAAAAGCCATCCTGCCTTCAGGCAGAACCCTTGGCCGTCCCATGAGAGTGTGGCCTCAGGGAAGGAGCGAGAGCTGCCAGATTGCTGTGACAGGAGATCACAGCAGGATTTCTCCGGAGGAAACGCTCAAACCAAATGGAGCCACTCTTTCTACACAGCCTGAGCCCTGAATACGGACAGAAATGAAGTCCCGACTCACTGCATTCACTTATGATCTGTCACAGCTACGACCGCAGAACTACAATGGGATCTTTGTGACTCAATGCCCTCCTCAGAAAGAGGTGAAAATGGCAAACTGCTGCTCCTGGGAGCGTCCTCCTGTCCTCCCAGGCGTCCCACTGCAGCAGCAGGGTGGAATCCAACTGCAGAGTAACAGGCACACGGCGCCTGGTGGCAGAAAGCAAAGCCCTCCTGCAGAAGCTGCACTTGATCATTAAACATGCTCTGCTTCATTACCACACTGATAAGCTGCCTGCTGCCCAGCTATCCTCGGATCAGCACTTCTGTGCTACTCCCACTCAGCCCCGTCCAGCTGACCATCCGTAACCCTGCAGCACAGCAGGACAGGCCCCATCCCCAGCGCTGCAGGGCTCTGCGAAGCCTGACGGAGATTTCTGTCTGTTCTGACAGAACTGCACTCAGGACACCGCTGCTCAGTGTGAACCAGAGCTGCTCTGGGTAACAGCTGTGCTTCCAGCACTGATCCGAGCGCTCCGAGGAGGACGGAGGTCTGGGTATTTTCCTGCCACCTCTCACATCTCTTTGGTGCAGAGCTTTAAGCAGGGCGCAACCTCAGACCTTCGCATCCTGCTAAGCGCTGCTCCCATCCCCAAAGCACTGGGAAACACCAAGAGCAACCAACAGGGAACAAACCCGCTTGTGCCAGCCTACATCCAGGCCTGCTAACCAAACTCACAGGCCCACGCTGCTTCTCAGCCCTGAAGCACGCCACTTGTTGCATTTGTAAGCACTGCAACTCCCAAAGGAAATCAACTGGAAATGTCATTACGTCAACACTGCGGAGTCCCGGGATAATTTACTGACAACTCTGTGAAGAACATCTTGCTAACACCACGTCCTACAGAAATGCTAGATGAGGTCTGTTTTGTCAACAGTTCATCTTCTTGGGTTAATGATGTGGTGACTGCAAGGAGAAAAAGAAAACAAAACCACAAACCCCTGGCTTAAATTATTAGCCGAAAAATACATACCATGTATGCAGCATTCAGCCATTCACTAAAAAATAAAGCAGATTTCTATCTAATTGGAATTGTACGCCAGGTGTTAGAGGAGGAAAGCACAAGCCACTGCCAGTGAAAAGCCATGCACACACAGAGCTGAGAACTACAAGCAGAGCTTTTCAATTTGTGTTGGAACAGGAAGACCTCCAGGTAACAAGCAGACAGCTAAAACACGAGAGCAAATCGATCAAGAGATGTGGAAAGATGAAAAGCAACTTCTGGTGAATGAACCGTACGTGGCATGGCACTAACACTGCAGTGGGAAGCTGCAGGATGAGTTAACCTGGAAGTAATGGGAGAAAAAGGAGCGAGTGCTGTCCTGGCTGCACCTCCTTGACTGCACGCTCGTTAGCCAGAGGCAGACAGGGGGCAGTTCTGCTGCTGGAACCAACCTGCTGCTACTGCTCTGCAGATCTGACTACCTGGGAGCTGCCCCCATAATCACTACCTGTGGTTTGCTTTGTTCCTGAGCTGTTTTCTCTTCCCTCAGTGACAACAGGCTTCCCTCAAGGGCAACGAGCCTGTGGACAAAACCAAGAGCCACTGAGAAGTCAAAGGGGAAAGAAAAATCACGTAATCAAAACTTCCTGGGCTGCACAAGTGCCCTCCAGAGCTGGGAACACGCAGCAAGGCTGCCTGCAGCTCTGCTCCTCGTGCCAGCCAGCAAAATCAAGCTCGCTTGCTTCCTTTGAGGTGCAACAGGACTGCCAGAAAAAAAAAGTTAAGAAGCAATTAAACAAGGGTTAGGGAAAATGCAGACAGCCCTGACACCCTGCTCTATGCCGAGCTGACCACTGACCCTCCTGTGGCTGAAGACAAGGAGAAGGGCAGCTTCTGCTTCAGAACCACGAAGGGGCGGCACTTAATTAGACAGGATCCTCCTTACAGCCTGAAGCATTAAATCCTGAAGCAGAAAATGGATTTTCTGCCCCTGTTGTGATGCTCTGTAAGAATTCGGCTCGCCTTGTTCCTACAGGTGGGATTTGGGAACGGAGCAGCCCCACGATCTACTCACAAGCACCCCCTCTCCCTGCCACCCTCACCTGCAGCTCCTACACAACACTGCTCATGGGGGGATCTTCCTGCAGCTGCTGTCTGCCCCAAAGCAGTAACTGAGCGTTGCGGTGCCCCAGTAAGCAGCTTGGGTCAATGAAAAGGCAATTCACCAGCTACAGAAAAACTCTGGAACGGAATGAAACCGCACACGAGATGAGACATCAGTAATGCATGAGGCACACACACTCACAGTGAGACAACTATGGGTCAGTAATGGAGAGACTCAACTAAAACAGACACAAGAAGCAAGGCCTGTGGAAGCACAGAGTCCCTTACTTGAGGGGAGCTGCCAGGAGAGAAGCCTTGATTGGAGACAGGAGAGGTGGGAGACTGGTTGGCTGGGGAGCCAGCATTACTGCGGTACTGCTGGAGTGAAGCCTACAGAACAACACAGAATTAGAGACCATGGGCTTGATGGAAGGCTGGAAAATTAGCAACTTTTGGTGAACGCAGCTTGAGGAAGCTGGGAGAAACCGTCCTCTTCAGCACTTGTCAGCTCTACAAGGAGGCAAGATTGCTGTGAGTAATGCCACAGGAGGGAGAGCGAAGGGGTGAGCGCGGCACAGACCCTGCGCACGGCGCTGCTGCAGGGCAGCCCAACTCTTCCAATACTTTTTCTTTGTTCAGTTTCCAGTTAAACTCAATTTTGAGAAGTCTGGTAGATAGCAATCTGGGGAAAAGCAGTCTCAAAATCTCAGCATAACTTCATTTATTCTCTACTGTGTTTGCCATACGCGCACATTCCCACCTCGTGTTTACAACACACTCAGAGTCCGTCTCACATTACTCTGCCCTGTCTGAAATAGCCTGGCTGTGTCACCGAGATGGAAGCACATGTCTAACCACAAGGACTGAAATCCTCCTCGAAGCTGCTCTGAGCCCAGGACATGCAACACACGTCGTCTGAGAATTCCCACTGCATTCTGTGGGCTCACATCAGTGATACTGACACTGTTCTCAATCTTCCTGACAAAGCCTTTGCAGAGCTTTGCCTTTTTGGTTTTTTGTCACAGAGAATCCCCGACCTGAACAAATTACAGCTCTCCGAAGCATCTGAATAGAACACAGACAGCAAGAACAGCTCTTTGCACAGCACCCTACAAGTTAAGGTGATAAAGAACTTAAGGATGAGGAAAGCAACACAGAAAGCAGAGAATGGAAATCAGAATCACCTGTCCTGGTAGCCATGTGGGCATTAGAACACTGGGACAGTTTGAGTGCATTGGAATCCTTCCCACCACTGCTTTGTCCTTTCCCTTTAACCCTGGCATGAAAGCAGCTCCTTCCAAGAAGCATTTACCAGCACAGACTGTCAACATTTCCTCCACAAAGCAACCCACAACCTGTGCTCCACCATCACAGACTGAGCTCCTCCTGTTACCCAGCGGCTGCCAGGAGGGTCACACAACCAGACCTGGCAGAGCAGGGCAGTGGCCAGAGCACAGCTGTCCCCAGTTTTTAGGAGTGCAGGTTAGCAGCTTCTGTACCAAAGCCCCATGTGTCCATCGTGCTTTGGCTGTGCACTCATTTAACAGCCTGACAGCCTATCCTCACAGGACGTGCTATAGAATCATAGGATGGCCTGGGTTGAAAAGGAGCACGATGCTCACCCAGTTCCAACCCCCTGCTGTGTGCAGGTCGCCAACCAGCAGCCCAGGCTGCCCAGAGCCACATCCAGCCTGGCCCTGAATGCCTGCAGGGATGGGGATCCACAGCCTCCTTGGGCAGCCTGTTCCAGTGAAGCACTACAAGCACTGCTATCCACAGTTCAAGCTGGTCTCACCAAACAGAGCTGCAGGGAACACCACGTTAGGAAACTACAGCCACTGAGCACACGCTCTAAAGCCAACTGCTGTCTACAAAGCACCTGAAGGTGCATTAAATCGAAGCACTCTCAGTGCATTCAGACTGCACGGCACCACGTTTTCGGGACAGAAGTGCCACATTTCCAGCCCTGCCCCAGCTTACCGAGTTGATGTCTATTCCCATGGACGGCTGGCTCTGGCTCTGGCTGCCCGGAGGAGACTGCGGGATGGTGGAAGGTACTGTGACGGAGAGTGGGGGCAGCTGAGCTCCTCGCTGTAAACCAGAAGTCTGCATTAACGGAGTGTTCTGAGGCAGGCTGCTCACCACCTGGGGCTGCTGCTGCTGCTGGGAAGTCGTCTGGGTAAAAAACGGGTACGGGGGAAGCTGCTGCTCCAGAGACAACGCATCCATCGCCACGGCCTTCAAAAGAAGAATCAGAGTCACCCGGGCTGCCTGGGAACTCCCTCTAATTGTTGGACGCTCCGTCTCCAGGCACTCCTACCTGAGTGATGGGTGACAGAGGGGAAAGTGTAGGAGACATCTGCTGCGACTGCGGCCGCCTCGAGTCCGCGCTCAGCGACAGTGGGCTGACGTTGGGCTGCCGGTGCTGCTGGGATGGAGCTGGAGGTGTCATCCCTGCCAGGAAGGGACAAAGCAGCTCAGAGGGCAGCGGGGCAACGGCACATAGGGACAGAGGCTCCCTCTGCTGTGAAACGCATGGCGCAGATCGACAGCACCTCGACACAAAGCTGGCTGGTGTGCAATGAATTCTGTCAGGTTAAAGAGCATCGGGAAGAGAGGAAAAACCCCCAGGTTTATCCCAGACCTCAGCTGGTCACAGTCGGTCAGGACTGGGCAGACAGCAACTTGAAACTGCAATGGGCAGAGCAGCTCCAGAGCACTGCTCTGCAGAAACACTCGGAGCCATTCTCACAGGGAACTCAGGAGCAGCACCTTCTGCTCCATTTGTAGGAGCTCCAGCTTCAGGAAGAAGATAACGGATATGCAGTGAGACCAATCAGAGGGCACTTGTGATATAAAGAAATCCAAACGCCTATTTAATGGAAAGTGCAGAAGACAAACTGGTTACACAGGACGTACACCATTTTTAATGGCACACCAGCACACAGGGAGGCAGGAAATATCCCTCACGCTCTACAGAACCTTACAGGGGCTATGGGCACACAACTCAAGTAGTGCAGTTTTACTCCAATCCCAGACAAAACCTGCAAGTTTTGAAACCTCTCTATTTTCAGCCTCACCCAAGAGGAACCGAGGCACCCTGTAAAGCAATTCCAGGACAATCTCGCTAGTGAGCTTTTCTTTCAGAGCTGCCAGAAAGGAGGAATTCACAAAAACCTGAGAGCTCCTCGGCACTTGGCAGCTGCTCAAGGCTTCCAGGCAGGCTGCCAGAAAGCCAGGAAGCCCAGGCTGCCAAGGAGCCAGCAGGCAAACCGGCTCTCAGCGCGCTCCCAAGGCTGCCTGGCTTCCCGCGCGATGTTTGCAGAAATCAGCACTGCCTCCCGGGCCGTGTGAGCAACTGACAAACACACAAATGTGCAGCCTGAGCTGCTGGCAGCTCCTCACAACCCGACAGGTGCTCCTCCCCACCTTTTCCTGGGGCTGCCACAGGCCTGTCTGCACAGCACACAGCTCCTGCCACAGACCCAAAAGCATTTACGTGTTCAGCTAAAGATCTACAAGATAAGGAGAGGAAGGTTTGAGAAAATGGGTTTTAAAAAGCTCCACAGTGAGTATATCGTTGTTTAAACTACGGGACGGGGTCCAATGAGAAGCAGAAGCACCACCAGTGAGTGCACCCTGCTAATCCGCAGTATCTTCCGTAGATCAGGAAATGTTTTCAAAGCAATTACAAACCAACCCGTTTGGTTTTATCCCATTTACTTTGCTAATTGCGGGTAGTGAAAAAGGAAAAGAAAAAAAAAACAAACCAAACAAAAACCTCAGCAGCCCCATCTGGCCTCGCTCCGCAGAAGTTTGTCCCCTCCATGCACACTGCCTGCCTTCATGCACGCTTGCTGAGCTCTGCGTGAGCGACAGCTCATCTCCGGAGTGCTGTGCAGCCTGTTTGGAGAGCAGAAAGCTCACTGAACAGCACTGTGCTCCTCATTTGTGCTTAAACCTAACAGCTGAGCCACAGCACCACATTAACCCGATTAGAATTCTTTCCTTTCTCCAGTGTAAGAGCAGGTTTATAAGCAGGGAAGTAAATCCTGCCTAACACAGGAAATACACATCTGCTATTTTTGGACAAAGCACTTTTTTCCTGTTCTAGGAGTCAAGTGACTGCAGCCAGCACCAGCAATACAGCAGGTAACACAATGCACAGCTATTCTCAGGCAGAACCCAGTGCAACAACGAAACAAACAGCAACCAGCACTTCAGGCCGTTTGCTTCAGTTAACAACTCCTGACATTATCTGCTACTTCTTAAGAATCAAACTTCAGAACTGCCAAAGCCCAAAAGCCCCAGCAAACACCGCTCAGCCCCACTGTGCTGAACTGCTGGGAGGTGCTGGGATGGATGCAGTGCTGCTCCCCTCAGCCCTCCCGTTGTACCCTGACTAGCTGGGATACTTCCAAGAATCAGGCAATCAAATGCACAAAAACCAGCACACCTTGTCAGGCTCTGTGCTACTGTGACTGCTCAGAAGATAAAATTTGCTTCAGGGGAAGCGAAATGTTCTCTCTTCAAAAGAATCCTCACACTGGAAAAAAATAACACCCTCAAGGAATGAAAAGCAAAGGTCTACTTTAGGCATTTCCATAATGCAAACGGTGTGGGGATTAAGCACAATTAATTACAAGAGGGGGGCGCCCTGAATGCTGCTGTTTGTCCTGTACCAGTCCACCAGCAGTGCACAACCACCCAGCAGTGCAGCTTCAGGCCACGAGGCAGAGGTGGGAGGCAGGAGAGCCGCAGCAGCGCAGAGCCAGACCTTACCCTGAGTGGCAGTGCTGATGCCCAGGTGAGTCAGGTTGGCAGCAAGGTTCCCAGTGCTGTTGGAGCTGCTCAGGGCAGGGAAGGTGGATTCCTCGGGGTCTAACGGCGTGGGGAGGGGGGAAGGGAAATGGATGTTGGTCAGGTCCGGCAGGGAGCCGCCCGTGTTATGTGTAGCAGGAATCAGGGTTGTAGTGTTGTCCTGGTCAGCTGATGGAAAGATGCTAAAAAAGGGAGAGAGGAAAAAAAGCCACCGCTCAGTGGAAATTTCAGCCTGGGCAGATCTGTACAAAATCAGTTGCAAAAAGGGAGATGCACATACAGAAACATTAACTGGTCTACCGAAACTACAAGATGAGACATGGCAGCCAAGGGGACACCAGCAGTAGCTTTGGCTTATTTTACATCTGTTCCACATCTAAACAGCCAAAGGCTGTCGCAGAAAACTCAAACGTTCAAGGTACAACATTCTTTCCTAAAGATCTCGGTGCTCTCTAAAACGAATTGCTCAAAACTTACTTGATTCCTGGAACTTCACATGATTTAGGTCTTGATGACCCAGTCTAAAATAGAAGGAAGACATTTTTATAGGCAAAGATATTGCTAGGAATTAATGCTTATGACACAGTTTACTCAGAAAATCTTATTTAATTCATTTCTAAAGAAGAGCTGTTCTCCTACACACCAGTTCTGTGAAGGTCTCAAAAAGACCTGCCATCTTTTTGCTTTACCAGCCCAGCAAGGCTCAGATTTCAGTAAGAGTTTCTCCTAATATAATCAAAATGCATACAAAGAGCCCTTCTGATCTAATGTATTGTGATTTGCTGCTAAACATAGAACGTAATTCTAATCTCTGCAAGCAGTTTGCCTTGATTGGCAACATTTAGAGCATTAGTTTACCTAAATACGTTTAGGAAATGAAAGCTCTGTACTTTGAAATAGGAGATTCCTACCTTTTTAGTGTCCCATCCTTGCTTAGAAAGGGCTTTGTCTGCCTCAGAGGTGGCCTCCTCCATTCCAGGGACAGTCAGCAGCAAAACTAAAGCAAAGGGGGAACAAAGGGCAGCTTCTCAGAAATCAGTTTTCAGCTCAGCAGCATCACTGCTCCACAGAACCCCATGAGCTCCTTTCACTCAGCAGAAGCAGAGCGCTGCTCAGCACTGCAAGTCACAGCAGACACGAGGCACACAAACGCTCAGCAGCGCTTCGAAGTGTTTGCCTCCAAGTTCACCCCCTTGCAAGTAAATGGAAAAAGGTGTCCTGAGAGCTGGTTCTTCCCTCCCTCTTGCATCTTACACAAGTGACAGACATCTGTTACATCTAATGGGTGGCCAAGAGGACAAGCCCTGAAGGGCAAAACCCAAACCACATCCCTGGGATAGAGAAGCACTACAAAGCTGTCCTTCCCCACGTTTCAAGCACATTTGATCAAAGGAAACAGCAAGGTGGCAAAATACAGCAAAACAAAGTCCACTAAGAGAGATGTAACAGCAGCCCTTCAAACTGATGACGAGGAGAGTTCCATGTTTAAACCCAAATTTATGCAATACCATCCAAGATGATTTCTATTCCATGTTTTACGGCTCCAGGAGCATCTCTGGAGGAGCTGCAGTACAGTGCACACACACCTGAGCTTTGTGCATCACCCACCTCTGCTGTTTAAGGAGTATATTTCTCTCAGCTGATTTAGGAGCATTAATGGATTTCGTGCACTGACAGCAGAAGCAAAGGCCAGCAGAGGGCACCAAAACGGTGAGTGCCTGAGGGCTGTGCTGCTCCTTGGTTGTAGAGGTACCATCAGAGAGCCATTGGTAAGCAGTGCCTCTCACAGCACGCTCACAGACTCGAAACCTTGCCACTCTGTGACAGAGTTCCTTCATTCCCCCCATGGCACCATGCTTACATAAGAGCGAAACACTGCCTGCCACCCCAAGGAAGGAGGGCTCCAGGACAACAGCCCAGGTGATCTGGTGCTGCTTCTGACAGTCAGTGTGCTCTGCTCTGTAGAGCAGCCAATGCATCCTGCTGAGCAACTGCACGTGAAGAATTACACTCAAACCCTCCAGGCTTTTATGATGGATTTGCAGCTCTTCACATCAGATTACTTTGCCAGAAAAAAAAGTTCAGCAGCCTTTAATATTTCAATGCATGATCAATTTCCAGAATTTCATTTCTCATAGTATTTAATGAAGTCAACTGTGAGAAACTCCTCTGAAGTCATCAGTGTAACACTGACAAATTAGGACCCATATCCTACTGACCTCTTTTCTGCTGCATGTCCTGCGACCCTCCTGAAAAAGATTCCTGCTGCGCTGGAGTCATCGTGCTCTGGTGCAAGGCAGAGTCTGAATTTGTCCTGAGGGGAAGGCAGAAAAAAGGAAAAATTGATCATCAGTTCCTCTAAGTGAATAAAGCTCCATCTCAGATAAACGCAGCCAACGCAGGGAATCTGCATTTGCTCTGCGTTCAAAAACAAAATCTATTTTCGGTAAATACCAGACATCATTTCTTTGTGAAGCAATCAATTTACAGAAATAATTAGTTCGAGGTTGAGAAGTAATTGTTCCAATAACGGGATTGAGAGGGATACAGGAAAAGCCGTTTGCCACAGCTAGAAAATAATTTGATAAGCTCTGTTGAGGTGGAGCACGATCAAATAACTCGGCTCAGGCTGAAAGCTTCTTACACATCCTCTGGTTACGCCAAACTTTAAAGGAAAGCCTTCCTTCAACACCTTTAGAAAGATCACAGCACCTCTCACCTCAATCTTAAAGGCCGCTCATCTCAATGAATAACGACAGGAAAAATGAAATCAGGTTCCACACCCCACCAGTGATGGCAGCTCACACAACCAGCAGCAGCAGAGGGCTGTGAGGCCGTGCTGCACATCAGAGCTCTGCAAACCCCACAGCCCTGCGCTCTGCTGCGTACCAACCTTCTCCAGCTCGTGTCGGACGGAGGTGACAGATACACAGTGCCGTACGGACAGCTGTCCACGTGAGGAGGCAGTTAAGGGCAAGAACGCCTGGGTATGAAATCCATTGCTAAGGAGGAACTCCAGTTCCCCTGCCGAAGCACTAAGCTCACAGGAGATGTGCCAAGCAGACCCCTATGGGGGATGTACGGACTTTAAGAACGCTGGAAACAGAAATATTATTTTGCTCGTTGGAATATTTAAGCAGTGGGACAATCGTCTCCCTTTCCCCCTTCTGAGCACCTAATGAGAATGCAGCAGCCCTCCCGTCCTGCTTACCCCCCCCGGCCCCATCGAACCAGTGTGACCATGGCAAATTTGAAGCCAGTGAGCAATAAAAAGCCAATTCATCTTCACGACCAGCAATAAGAAACAGCGCCGAGCAGATGTTAAACGGGTGAATCAGCCGGTCATAAAAGGCGCACTGAGCTGCAGAGCATTATTCTGGTTTGGATCTGCTCAGTTCTGAAGGGAAACTCGGCTTCACAAGAACCGCTTTGTCTTTCCCATCAAAGGAGCTCAGTCCCTTCCAGCTCCGTGAGCACTGAGCAACGGCTGCAGGGCACTCAGGAGTTTGCAGAGCAGATCACGGCTCAGGAAAGCAGGTGGCAGCAACTGCATGGAGACAGGGAGCAACTCTGCTGACAGGTGAGGAGAGGAGGCAGAAGAGAACTCCAACAGCTCCAACTGGTGATCCCGGTGGGAAGGGAGGCTCTCCCTGCCCGGCTCACAAAGCAAAGGATATTTGCCTGCCGTGTTTGTCCACTGACAGCGGGCGGCGGTGCGGCGATCCCAGCCGGTTCCGGTCCCGATAAACTCGATCCACCAAACCGTGGTGCCGAGTTGTTCTGCTCGTGTCCAGCCCGGATGACTGAAAAGGAGTCTGAGAGAGATGAGCGGGGTCATAAGCAGAAAAATACACACACGAGCCAACTGCCCGGAGTTTATTTATGTCGTGCTAGAGGTTCTACCATTTTAAGCAATAAAACCCAGGAAAGATATGGATAAATGTAGGCACCTACATTTTTTTCTCCACTTTCACTACAGCCGTGGGAAGCAATTACCAGGGCCATCTCCCAGAGATCAGAGGTGAGCAGAGGCAGACTGTGGGCTCTGCCCTCGCATCCATCAGCGCTGCTCTCCAACCTTTGCATCTCTACAACAGCCGAAGTGGCAGCGACAGCAGCTGCCTGCTGCTGAGTACATTCCTGGGTGCAGCATGCAGCATGCATCCAGAAGGAACATGCTGACATCCAGAGCTGGAAGAACACGGGCAGGAGAAGATGCAGGACGAGGATGCGCAGAGATCCTAACACTCTCAAGCCTTCCTCTCACCTCTCCTTTCTGCATGATGATTTTAAGGGGACACTGACAACATTAAGGAAAAAAAAAAGAAAAAAAAAAAAAAAAGCAGTTTCCTTCCTCCTCTGTCTGGAAAAAGCTCCTGCGCTCGGCATCTCAGGAGAGGCTTTTATTTCATTCGGGTTGCACAGTGAACAGAGCTGGATGGATTCCCTCTCAATCTTATCAGCGCCTCCGTCCCACAGAGCGCCTGCTTGTCAGCAGCCCATCCCAGGACTGAGATGCCCCAGGGAGGGCAGGGAAGATGAATTCCCACGCTGAGCTGAGAGCTCTCATTTCAAAAGCTCTTTGCAGTCTGTGTGTGCAGGGAGGGGGGAAGGCAGCACCGACCTCCGCTCCCACCCCACCAGCAACAGACGCAGCTCTGGGGCCACACAGCCCTGCCCTCCCTGCCAGTGCCATCAGCTCTGCTGAGTCCAACACCACCTGCCTGGAAATCCAAAACTTCCTCCTCCATGCAGGTACTGCACAGACTCGCTGCCCTGCCTGCTGAGCCATGCAGCCCCCTGCCTTCCACGCTCGTCTTATTTCACTTCAAAGCGCCCAGCTGAGGTTGCTGAGATCTAAAAAGAAATTTGTTTTGTGTTTGTTTTGAACCGTTTTGTTTGCAGTAACTCCTTCAAGCGCCGTCCTACTATTTTTAACTCTTTTCTTTTCAGCAGCAACCACTTTGCTCCCCTCTGGACATACCCAGCCTGTATCAGTGTCCATGGATGCAGTGTCCATGCTGTAACCTGCCCAAGCAGAACATCCCCTCAGTCAGTCAGCATCAGCAGAGCACAGTGCCCTGTAACACACTCCTGACTGCAGAGCACAGATCTGCTGCAGCTCCTTAATGAGCACGACATCCTTGCACCAATACTCAGAAATCTCAAGGCAGAGCATCTCAATTTCAAGCCATTGCTTCAATCTCTGCTGAAGGTGCTAAGCAATGCTCCAGTTCTAACTGGCACCATGCAGAACTGACCCCTGAAGGCTGTGAAGCCTGCAGGTCAGCGCAAGGCCAACAGGAGAAGCACTCCCAACGCCAGTGATCTCAAATGCAAAGTGAACCAAAAGAGAAGCCGGCCTGCAGCACATGGACTGCACTGCCAGACTCACCTGCACCTTCAAAGGAAGCCAGCACGCACTGGCACACAAAGCTGCACGCAAGGCAGCTTCTCCTCAAGTTTTATGACACCACTCACACATAAAAGTACAACAAAAATCTCATCTGAGTGCAGCCGTGGCACAAGGAAGCAAGGAGTGTCCCTGCCACACCTGGCGAGGAACTTCGGGGCGATGCTGCTCTCTGGCTTTGCAGGCACAAAAATCCCAAGTCAATCCCTAACTTGCTTGAGAAAAAAGGGAAAGATGACGAAAAATAGATCCTTGGGAAAGGTACACCTGGAACTGCTTCTCTTAACTCAAATGCACTCCACGGTTTGAGATCAGAACCACAACTCTGCAAAACATGAGGAAAAAGCCCAAATACAGACAGGAAGGAATAAAGCTCAGAGCTCTACAGCAACAGTGTCCCTTTAAGATTTACTGAGGCATCGACTGAAGAAACCAAAAGCAGTGAGGTGGAAGAGGGGGAAGCGAGGAGCAGCCCCCACCACCCGCCCTGGGCGACAAGCAGCACGTGGGGATGATTCTGCCCTTCCCAACGGAGTTCAACATGCAGGCTGAGTGCACATGCTCAGAGATTGCTTAAATCAGGCCAAGACAGTGCCAAGGAACCACCGTCTGCACCAAATGAATCCCCCATAAATCATAAGGAATCACATGACAGACCACAGCGAGTCCAGAGAGGCTGCAACAGGAATTGTTATGCATGTTCCAAACCGGGATGCATGGCAACACCCGTATTTATGTGACAGACCAGAACTCCTTCCCAGCCGGGTCGGTGAATCAAATAAATACTGTGCATACCAGGAAAAGTGTAACGTGTGCTCAAATACGTATCTACCTGGGCAAACAGAACACCAGTGCTAAATACGTATCTGCACAAACCTAAATACTTGTTTACCAAAGAGACGGGAACTGCTCCAAAGGTTTCTGCCAGAGCTCCGTTGTGCTGCAATGCAAAGAACCAAGATGCTCAGACACCGCTGTGCTGTGCAGCAGCTGCCCCTGCCCCACACACTGCACAGGGATCCCTGCAGATTTCATGGCACCTCAGCTTAAAACTCCTCTCTTATCACTCACAAACGCCTGAATGCTTCCTTAGGAGAACTCTGCTAGCTTCAGAATGGAATGACCCAATGTAACAGCTGTCCCACAACAGCCAGCAAGGACAACAATGCTGAAACTCTGCTGAAAGGAACCTACAACCCTGAGCCTCCTCAGCACGATGCTGACCAAATCTGGGGGCCTTAAGGCCAGATGCCTGTGAGCAACACTGCAGACTGCAGGGTTTGCCACCTTAGGAGCTGCACTCCCTGCAGGCCACTACATGGAAGTGGCTGCTTGCCTCTCCTCTTGTATGAGATTTAAGCTCTTAAGAACATCCCTGAGTTCAGCTGCCCACAAGGACTTCAGAAAAGCACCGTCACCATCAATGACTTCTCATTAAGCCAGCCTTCATCAGAAAACCACAACCTACCACATTCATTTCTCACCACATCCTGGCAAGGTAAAAAGTGCTACTGCTCAAACAAGGTGAACTAATGCACACGTTTTGGTTACCTTGAGCACCCTAAGCCAACCAAAACAGAAATCAGGAGTCCCAGAAGTCCCAGCGTCTAATCCTATGCACTGCACACCTTCTAACACACAGCAGAACTTTGTACAAACCCTGAGCTCCTGCTCCCAGTGTCACAGCAGCAGCTGCTACACCCCTCTGCTCACTGCCAGCCCAGAGCAATCTGGCAGTTCTGAAATCTGTTTTGCCCCATTCTCCCTCTTCCTCCCCCTAAAATCCCACACGTTGTTCCCATGCAACATGCTCGCTGCCCTGGGCTGCATTCCCCAGCACTTCCTTCTATCAACCCTTGCCACATCACCTCCCCTTCTACTTCTGTTCCAAGTCTGCTGCACCTCTGCAGATCTCACTGTGAATTTGGTACCACACAACAACAGAAAAAGTCACCGCTGACTGCTGCTGAAACTGCATTGTGCCTCCCTGCTCTTGACACAAACACAACACAACCAAGGACAGCAGAACAAACATCACCAGACCCATCCACCCATCCCATACACAACCATCCTCCATCCAAAAACAAAAAAAAAGCAACAATTTTTACAGCATTGCTGCACGTTGGGGCCACGGTGCTGTGCTCTGAACCAGCAGCTACTGACAAAGCTCATAACATAGACCAGAAGCACCCCAATGAAACTCACCTGGAAGGGCAGATCCATGGCACTGTTTCCAATCTGATTCACATTTGGCAGGGACCCACCGTAGTACTGGCCACGACTCTGTCCTAGTTGCAAATACTGGGTTTTCTGCAGCTGTAACTAAAAGAAAACAAGGAGGAAAGTGTAAGGGTAACACCGTTGCTTTTCAGCTGTTTTAATTAATTCAGCTCTTCCCCGTCTCACTGATCACCACCTGCAGCAGTGTGGACACCACTCCTCCGCCACACAGAGCCTTTGTGACAGCACCCAGGCACTGCTGTGCACTCAGCAATCGCATTCCATTTCCCACAAAGAACACGGAAGCACACGGTCCTTCTGTCACCCGCTGCACTGCAAAGCAGCAGTAAAGGACCTGTATCAGTCTAACACCAAACCCAACCAGCTGGGCACACGCACAGCCAACATGTGAGGCAGTCAGATCAGCGTGTGCTTTAACCAAACACACTTGGTAGCAATCTAGGTAACGGAGATGCTTGCTTCCCACCACCAGGTAAGTGTTCTTGTTGTTCCCAGGACAGGGCAGTGACACAGGTTTTCGAGACAAAAAGAGACAGAAAAATGAAGCCACCGAAGCTCTGTTTTACAGCAATGCAGCTCAGCTTGCAGCCATCTGAACACAGCACTCCCATCCCCGGGATGCACCTTCCAAGGCGAGGAGCTGCAGCTCAGCACTGTGCCTCCATAGGGTGCCTCTCCTCCCAGCCCAGAGCAGCACGGATTTTATCAGCTGTGTTGTTCCTCACTGGATGTCAGCTGGCTGCTTCTGCACTCTGAGATGCAAGAACATTCCTTGATGGGTAGCAAAGAATTGTTTAAAGCCTGAACGTTCAGCTCTTGGACTAGGTGCAGCGTGGTTGCCAAGGCACCGTAGTGTGTACATCAACAAATCTGGTTTAGTTCCACTCAAAGAGGTCTTACAGCCTTTGCCTCTCAATGCCAGAATTTTGAAGAGCAAAGTTTGGAAAAGTACTAGAAAACAAAGGGCATCACCCAAACTGGATGTTTATATGCGTGCTTTGTTTCTTTACCCTTTCTTAAAGCAAAGGAAACGGCACTACAGCTTCACCATTCTGCCTCTGAGGCGGAGCAGAGATGTTTCCAGCAAGGTGAGGCAGCGCCACGCTGCTCGTGTTGGCAGTGAGGTCAAAGCAGAGCCCTGTGCTCAGCAGCGGTGGTGGGAGTGGGGCTGAGCAGAGCTGATGGCGACGTACGGCTCAGGGAGGAGCCAAAGGACCCGTGCTGATGGTGTGCCAGCACTTCTGGGTCCAAACAGAACACCTGAATCAGACAGCTCAGAGATCCCAGCCACAAAGCACCACCCGGACCCCCCCACCCCGCGCTTCCATCCCCTGGCACACCGTTACAACACAGGCACACAGCAGAGCAGAGGAGCACCATGCTGTTCCAGCCTCTGGCGCAGAGCTGCGATGCGCAGCGTTGGGACGAGCTGTGCTTTTTGCCTGCTCTGTCCATATGGTTTTGTTGCTACAAAAAGGCTCGCTTGGGATTGGTGCCAAACGTGAAGTAAGTGCTTCAGCAGGTGCTGGTCTCTCCTAAGGAGCCTCCTACAAGGCATGCTGGGCTGGGGGGTTGCTTCACGTCCCCAGCAGGTACGCAGCACAACGTAACGGGGAAGTCACCGCCATTTGTCTTCCAACTACACTTAAACATGGAAATGAGGAAACACGGGAGATGAAGAATTACAGCAGACCTCAAAATCGACCTGGTTGTGCAGCTCCGTGTGCCATTCCCCAGTGCTCCCTTCAATGAACGCTTTTGGAGCTCCGTGCCAAAACTTTACTGCTACCCTGTAGCACTGCAGGCTCTGTGTTTGCTTCTTCAGTGCTCACCACCTGCATTCATCCCCTGAGCCACAAGAACTCAGCGAGCTGCACTGTAGCACTGCCATCCCTGTGCTCCGTGCCCAAAGAGCTGCTGGCAGCAGAACAGCACCAGCTCTGGGCTGAGGCAGCTGGAGGGCAAAGGAAAAAGCCATCATTGGTCACAGCACCTCATTTCTGCTTAGCATGGCTGCTCCAGAGGAACGCCTCCCGTCGGACAGACCCTGACCAGAGCTCTCATTTCCCTCTGCCAGCATTTCTCTTCCTGTACTTTGAAAGGTTTTAAGCCAGAAACCAATTTGGAGCTATTTTGTCACCAAAACATTTCCGTGCATGCAGTTTTTTAGCATAGCTGTACGCGTTCCCTAAATAAAAGCATGCTGGTTCACCCCTGGCTCCATAGATCTGTAGTTCTATTACAGCCAACACGTAATCCCTGCAGCTGGGGTTACCACCTGCATGGCAGCATCTTGGCAGCCAAGGGGGAAGGGACAGCTTGATTTCCATGCAGCAAGCAGGAACCTGCAAGCAACGTTAGCAGCGCTCTTCCAGAAATTGGCTGCTATGGGAATGCATTGATACAAAATACCTCAGTGCTTCCAATGAGGCTGGGCTGCAGTTTGCTGTGCATGCAGCTGTGTGTGCACAGAGCCTTCAGTTACACAGGGAGAAGGACAAAAAGGAGAGAAACACAACCCCAACAGCACATCCAGTTTTCCTACCGCCTTTCTAAGCGTCCAAAAATATGCAGATGGGAATCAAAGGGAGCATTTATGAAAATGCAGCACATCACCTCCTCGAAATCCCTTCCCCTTGAAAAGTATAAATACAATTTGGGGCACACGGCAAAGCTGAGCGCAGAACTCAGCTGTCACCAAGGGCAGATCTGACCCTAGAACGCAGAGAAGCAAACGTCCTGCAAAATGCCCCTTTTCATACACAGATTTGACTCCCTTAAGGGCAATAAAAGGGTGGGGTGTCCTTTCAACCAAAAAAATAACGCTATCTGCTGAGTACAGGAAGTCAGATCTCACGATAACTGCTCTGCTGCTGGTTTGCAGTTTCCATTCGAAACTTTCTTACCAATTTCAGCTTCCCGCTTTAAAGGTGTTCTCTGTATCTGCCAAGGCCAATAAGCAGAAAACAAGTGCAGGTGCAACTTACAAATGCGTTACCGTGTCTGAATTGGAAATTAAGTTAGGTTTAAAGGATTAACTCAAAGCTTTAATGACCATCTTAAGGGTAAACTGTGCTGCTCCGACCTGCACAAGGCTTCTCAGCCCGCTGCTCCCAGGGCTGCAGGAAGGAGATCAGGGCTTTCCAGGGCACAGAGAGAAACTTCCTCCTGCCCTGCAAGACAGCAGAAGGGAGAGACTCCAGAACTCCCAATCTGGCTTCTTTCTCCAGCGTGAAATCCAACATGAAGTTAAACAAACCCTCCAGACAAGTCAGCACCGCGGTGGAATCCCAGTGGAAGTATTTTCTTCAAAGGGAGATTTCTTGCCATTCACAATCCTCATGTTGATAAGAAAAGCAAACAGTCTTAAAAAGAAAGATCAGTTAACGTCCACTTAATGACTCGCAGTTACTGCATTTGGACTTGGTGGGAATACAGCCATTAGAAATCACCCAATTAGCCATGCAGCCACCACATGAAGTTCTTTATGTCTGTCTCTGCGTTGCTGGAACTGCCCAGCAGTTCCCTGAGTGCTGCGGCCCCCAGCAGGGCTCAGCTCCTCCCTCACGTTCACCTTTTTCTGCTGCTGTTCTGTATTTGTACCATGAACTGAATTCTTGAAACGTTTGCTGTTTGATTTCTGAAGTTCACACACATTGGGATCATGGATTCATAGGATGGCCTGGGTCGCAATGGAGCACGATGCTCACCTGGTTCCAACCCTCTGCTGTGTGCAGGTCACCAACCAGCAGCCCAGGCTGCCCAGAGCCACATCCAGCCTGGCCCTGAATGCCTGCAGGGATGGGGATCCACAGCCTCCTTGGGGATAACAGCTCATCTATTAAAGCAGCCCCTACAGGAAAGTCGTCTAGAATTTACTTAATCAAATAAGGATTCAACAGTCCATAGGAGAGAAGCCTGATATGCTGAGGAAGGGAAAACTCTTGGCCGTGTCTCATTAACTGCATCCAAAACCAGAACACACCTAAGCAGGGGACTTTGTTCTGTTACTCCTGAATAATCAACCATTGGCGGCAGCCACGAAAAGCAAACCTGCACACAGAGGATGGAAAAAGCACGGCCAGCTTCCTCACCGCCCCTCCTGGCTGATGGAGACAGGATTCACAGATGAGTTTGTTAACGAAGAAGAGAATCCCTCGCAATTCTTTCTGCTCTGGGCTGTCACAATCAGGAAGAAGCTGCAGCGAGCCAGCTTTTGAAAGCAACTTATTTCCTGCAGTTTCAAGTACCGATCCAACAGCAGCAGAGGATCCAAACGCACAGCTGTTCCTCCCAGGAAGACTGGTAAAGGAAATGAAGTCTGAAGTGCAGAGGAAAGGTATAATCCGCAGTGATAGCAGCTGCTCTGTCTGCGCCACTTGGGACTTAAAATATTCCATCATTATAACACAACATTTTGCAACGGGTTTTTTGAGTTTTAGTGTGTTTTTCTTGTCATGAAAGCAAAGATTTTAACACTGGCTGGGAACAGACAAGTGCGGACAAGCGGAGAGAAAGTTTCCCTTGTTGCTGCTGCCAATCTCCTTTGGCCTCCCGGCGCTGTTACCGGCCTGGTGCAACAGACACTGCGGAGAAGAGCACTACCAAGCCAAAACAGGAAGCCAAACGTCTACTACAAACTAACTGAAAATCACCACGAGAAAATCCAGACGTGTGCTATGAACCGGATCTGAACCCAGGCTTCTAGAACTGCTACATCATTGTTTACTCCTCCATCACTCTAACTGTCACTTAAGTCACTTGCAAGTATTTGTTCCATTATCACACTGACGTTCTGGGACACCAACAACACAAACAGCCCTGCAGGCCAGCCCAAACGTAGCCAATAATACAAAAGATATTTGCTGGTTTTTTGTTTGTTTTTTTAAGAACCGAGATCTGTTGCAATGCACTGGAATTCAGCAGCCACAGGAGCACAAGAGCTGCATCTCAGCCACACCGCAGGGCTCCACAACAAACCCCGCAGAGCGGAGCAGCCTCGGCACCGCGCTGCCTTTCGGACGGCTGTGCTTCACCAACACACATCCAAGGACTGATGGTTTTCTGGTTTTCCTTTCGTAGAGGCTTTAGAAATTAACAACGGGATGTGACATTCGAGCACCAGAACCAAAGGGATTCACAGCACGGGAGGGGAGGCAGAACTCTGCCCCTCCACCTCACAGAGCCCCCAGAAGTGCTCCCCATAAATCAAACTGGAAAGCAGAAGCGGATTTCTGCATGAATGAAACCATCTAGTCAGAGGATAGGGGTCAGCAAGCTGGCTAACTTCTGATTTTAAGTACCTGATTAAGCTGAAAGATTTCCTGGTACACAAGGCTGCAATTCCAGCTGCTTACAGTAAGCACAAGCTCTTTTCCACAGGAGCACCAGCATGGGTTCCTTCTGTCTGCAGATAAGCCTCTGCACACTCAGGCTGTACTGAATGATTCCGTGCTTTGGAAAGGAGAAAGGAGATGAGAAGTTCTTACTCCTACTGTTCGTAACAACATGAGCTGCTCGAGGACCACCTGAAGTCATTTCACCTTTGCAGTCATTGCACCTACAGAGCCAAGAGCTGCAGGTAGGACTGCGTGCCCTGGGCACAGCGTGGTGCTGCTGGGGGCTCTCCCTCGAACCCAACTTGGGCACAGATCTGCACTGCAGAGCACAGAGTGGGGAGAAAGCAATGCTGCACAGAGCAGAGCCCACGCAGCGCCACGGTGCACAGCGTCACTACTGCACACCAACCTGAAACAAACTTCTCCCAACTGGTAACCCTAGCTAAAAGCATTATAATCCAGTTAAATAAATTTCATTCATAAGAGATGAAATATATACTGATCAGCAAAGCTTAAGCAGGGATCGCTTGAGTCCCTGCCAACGAGCAATCGCTGCACTTTTAGCACTCCAAGAGAGCCAATTATTACTCATGAGTTCATGATGTTTTCTTCACCTTCCTGTTGAAGAGATTATTTAAGACCTCAAATCACTTAACTGGATTGTTTTGTCCTGTTATGAGTCATCTACAAATTCCAAGGCACCATTAGATTCTCCTTCACGGGCTGAAACCAACTCCCCAGATTGCCTCAGCTCTACAGCTTGGAGGAAACGGGGCTATAAAAATTACACCCATCCCCAGACCCCCATCCCCAGGTGTCTTCTAGAGTTCGTGTGAAAGCGAAAAGATCTCACCTCCTCGTATACAATTACTATTTATAAACCACCCCGAATCCACATCACGCTCCAGGCCAAAAACCCTTCTTCCTGTAAACCCAAAGAGACCAAAACGGAACGCTTCACTGCTGCAGGAAGAAAGAAGAGCTGGGGGGAGGGAGGAAGGCAGCATTCAGCACCGAACTTCTGTTTTTATTTGCCATTTCTGTGTTTTGTGCCAGCAGAACTTTCTTACACATCAGCTGCACGTAGCTGCCTCCATCAAATGAGTCAGTATGCAGCACTGGGAGTCCTGGGGGCTGTGGGCAAAGAACCCCCGGCAGCAAACCCTGCAGCATCTGAGTAATGATAACAATTAAATTTAGCACGCGGGCTGTCGCTCCGTGTTTAAGAAACACTCTGCTATTGCTGGGGAACAAAGGTTTACTGTTTGAGACTTCACAGTCACAACCGAGTCGCAAGGAAAAACAGGATACAGCACAACTCACGCCTTAAAATAGTGGCTGTTCCTCAGAGTTCTGCTCTATCACCGGGCAGGGAGCCAAGCCGAGCTACAATATGAACCAAACCTGATTTGCACTGCTTTTAAAAACAAAACCAGATCCCATGGCAGCTCCGAAAGCACCGCCCTTCTGTTCTGAAAGGCTTTCAGCAGGAGAAAGGCATGCGCGCGGCCGAGAGCTGCGCACAACGCTTCGGAGGGGAGCTCCACGTGAATCCACTGACTGTGTGATAGAAAACCCCTGGCTTTTAGGATATATTTACATCCACTCGAGGTCTGACTGTTGTCCCGGCGGTCGTTACTTCCTAGCAGTGTGCTTTAAAGAAAGCACTGCTCAGAGCAGAGCACCACAAGCACCCGCTGCTCAATGGGCACAATCCCAGAGTAGGAATGTCCACTACACCAAAATCACCCCTAAGCCATAACCCCCTCCTGCTATTGAAATACCTCAGGAAGACGAAATAAAAGCGGAGATGCCCTCATTAAGCAAGATAAAAATAGCTTTTCTGCTCCGTTTTTTATTTTTAGCAAAAGGCTGACAATTCAGTTACGTAACCCTACGCGACGTGTGAGTGCTGGACCAGCAGGGCGTGCTGCCACTCGGAAGGGGAGCAGCTCCCAGGAGCACAGCCAGCTCCCAGCACAGTGCTGTGCAGAGCTGTGCCACCACGGCCTCAGCAGGTGCACAGTGAACTCCTCCATCGGCAGAACAGCGGGCTGCACAGCGCTGTTACCTGCACCGATCCCTTGTGCTGCTCCCACTGCATGCAGCAGCAAGCCTTCACACTGCAGCTTCTCGAGATGAAGCTCCGGACCACTGTCAGAGCATTGCAATCACCTGGCGGTACAGGCAGTGTTCTCTGAATGCAAAACGCCCCGACAAAGCAAGGACTTCGCTGCAGAAGTGAAAAACCGAACGGCAATGAGAAGTCAGCGAGACATGAGAAAGTGAGCAGGGTGGAAATGTGCACAGAATGAGCGCTGCCTTCCTCTCCCTTGGGGAAAAACGCCACGGAGTTGAGGGGAGCGGAGCCTTGTGGAGCTGGGAGTGAAGGACTGCAGGAGGGTGATGGCTGGGTGCACAGATGGACAAGGCAGAGCCCAGCAGCACCACGCAGCCACCAGCAGCTGCTGAACGGCCGCCACGAACACGACCTGTGCATGCCTGCGAGGAAAGGAAACGGGTGAGAAGTCAATGGGTCCAAAACTCACCGTCTTCTCCTTTCCCACTCATTCTGCCTCTTAATCCAGCCTGCAGGGGACTCAGAGATGGCAGGAAGGCTCCGCACTGCTTCACCTACGGGATGCTGCTCGGCCACAATGCATCCCAAGAGCAGCACAGCACGATGACAGGCAATCAGAGCTGCAGCAGCATCACCTCCCTGCACAGACATGCACTGGGGAAACCAACTCCAATTGCTTCTCTTTGAAACTCTGACTGTTCAAGCAAAATCATTTCAACATGAAAATCGTTGAGTGCCAACATAAATCCACCAGAACTGCACCATACAAAAAAATGGAGCAGCCCAGCAGAGCTCTCAGAGATTTTCCCAGTTTTCAAAAAGAAACAAGCAGCAGAACTAACAGTGGGGGAGCAGAGCACACATCTTGAGGAAAGGCACCTGGAATGCAGCACTGGGATCAGCAGCACCAACGTGTGCTGTCAGAACACCTTCCTTCTCCTCTCCTTTGGGATTTAAGGCCCAGTTTTTGAGGGTGGGTGCTGTTATGTGATAGCAAAGGACTGCTGTGGCACAAGGGGAATGTTCAGTTGCGAGGAAATCACGTGCAGAACAGGACTACTACCTGTTTTTACTACTCGGTCACAGTGTTATGAAGCAGCAATGAGATCACAACAGCTCCGCTGCTCTGCAGAGCACCAAAGGAGAGCTCGACAGAAATCTTACCCCCAGATATCACTTACATGGCACTAATCATCCTATGCAAATCATTTAAAGCGAATGGAAGCAACATTTTAAACTTTAACTCCCACGCACTATCAGATACGCAAATCTTAGCTAATGAGTTAATAAATACTTACAGCTTGGCTGCCACCTCGAGTTTACACGAAAGCCTTCGGGACTGCAAGTCTGCATGGGAACGCACGTAGTTTGGGCCGACAGGGAAACAAAGGGCAGCAGCACGAAGGCCACAACACCTTGCTGCCACAAAATGCACACGGCTGCAAGCTGACCCTCGCTACCAAAATCCACCTCAGCCCTGCCAGCAGCCAGACAGCCCAACTCCAAAGGAACGGCTCCACCAGCACATCCACAGTGACACGGGGAGAAACGCCAGCCATCACAACCAGAAAGGCTGTTTTAAAGAAGGCAGAGCTTGTTTCCTTCAGCTGCAGCAGTTTCCTCCAGGCTGGGAAGTGGCCCACAGTACTGAGAGAGCAGCACACCAGGCAGAGTATTGATGGAATGCACCATTAGGGGCTGATCGATGCTTTCATGGAAATTGACAAAATTCAGCCCAAGAAAACACTCCTCAGCAATTAGAGACAAAGAAGAGAAAACCAAGACAAATATTACGCCTTTAAGCCATCTTGCTTCAATCCCCATTGACCACGCAGGAGAAGATGCCCACTTCTTGCCCAATTAGCATCTCGTTTCTGCTACCGCAGAGCGGCCAGAAGCGCCGGGTAATTTCTCGAATTAATGGCAGCACATTATTCAGATTAATCAAGAATCAGCTCCTTATGCTGACTGACAGTTGTCCACAGCAGGTTTGGAGCTCTGGCGTTTGCAGCTGCAACTCAAATCATCACCACCCCGCAGCGCAATCTGTAAACAAGAGGCCAAAAAGAAATGGGTGCCCACACCTGAGAGCTGCCAGGATCTGAGCTCCGAGCATAGCTCAGCTCTGGGCCAACAGCTCTGCAATCCACCCGAGGGAAAAACCCAGCAGAGAGGGGAAGGGCTGACAGCTCCGAACTCTGCTCTGACAAAATGAGTAACTTCTAGAAATGCAAATTACTGCAAATATTCCCTGCTGCTGAAGCAACTCTGAAACGTAGCGCAGTGAGCAGTTCCACGTGTTCATCCATTGAACTGCACACAACACACTGAGATGCACCAGGAGCACGATTCCAGGCGGTGTGCTGGGGATGCTGGATGCTTACAGCACCAGGCGATGCTGAGTGCAGGAGTGGATGCGCACTGAGAGCAGCAGCACGCGGCCACAACGCACCTTAGTGATGGAAGCATGAAAAAAGCCGCTGTCTTCTTAGAAAAACAACACAAGAAAAACCCGAGTGGGCTCCCAGCAGAAAGGCTGCCCTGCTGAGTGCAGCACGGCTATCAGCAGCTGTTTACCTTGGGCAGCTCAGGGCAAGGAAGGAGGCAGAGCAGGGAACAGAGATCCTTTGTGCCCCGTGGAGCTCATCTGCACATCTGCACCGATTCAGCCCTGCGTTAAGGCTCTCACACTCCTGGCAGTGTGTGCTATTCCAGCCCAGCACTGCTCGGTTCAGATCAGCAGGTTGCCCTGCTCCAGCTGCCCATGACACTTCTGAGCCCTGCAGCTGGCATAACGGAGCACAGCACTGGGCAGAGCCACAGCCAGAGCAACACTGCTGCACAAGGGGAGCTCCCTGTTGCCTGGAGCACAGCACTCAGAGCTGACAGCACCCAGCCTCTGCTCGAGGGCTGAGTTCTGGTTCTGTTGCGCTTCTTCCACATCTCTCAGTCACATCAAAGCACCATCTCGCAATTGGAATTTCTTCTGTGCCAAATTAGTTAATAAAAGATATCGGGAATCACTACAACACTGTCACCACCATCAGTGCTTACCATTTTTTAAAGCAGAGATCAGCAGTGCTGATTGGAGTAAGCTTTTAAACACTGCTTTGCACGCTACCTACATGTGATGGACAGCTGTGATGCACAAAGACCTTCTGATCTCTCCTAGCGCTCCTGCCTCTGCTTCAGCGCCAAGAAAACCAACGTGGTGCCATTGAGGAACAGTGGCTATCAGGAGAGGTCCTCTTCTAAGCAGAGAGGTTTGCAGCAGCTCACAGATGCTTTCCACACACTGCTGTGTGATGGAGAGGCCACAGGCAGTGCTGGAATTGTGCAGCTCGTTTCCAAACATCATTGTTCACCTGCCTTCCTTTCCTGCCCGCTTTCCCTGCAGCAGCAGCAGCCCACTTCCCTGCTGTCTGTGGGGCCAGGAGGTTCTGGGGGCTTCTCTTTAAGGCTGCAAAATCCATGAGAGGGAATTCAAACACAGCCCCAGCCAGAATCCCACAGAACAAAGTACCTCCCACAATATAGGTGATAAACGAATAAATAAGCGGCCCTGGAAACTCGAGAGCATTTCTAGCTGAAGAGGAACTGCCTTCGAAATGCAGGTGACAAGCTTTAAAAACTTAAATGCTTTAATGTAGGGCTCTTGAGATGAGATTTGAAGAGCTCAGCACTCTGTGTCACCCTGCACGGCACCGTCTTGTTAACTGCACCTTCAGAAGGCAGCAGCAGCTTTGTGTGCGGGAGCACCATCAGCATCCCTGTGCTGTGCTACAGCAGGAATCGAGAGCAGGCCCTGGTAAACAGCTCAGAAATCAGCACAGTCCTGAAATTTCATGCTTTGCATTAAAAAAAAAAAAAAAAGAAGGGAACAGAATCATCAGCAGAACACAGGAGTCACATAGAACGAACTCCCCCTCTTCTCACCCACTTAGTTACTATGGGACTCGCAGAAATCTCTGGATTATAAACATGAAGGTCCCACTCACAAGACAATTAAGCAGATCCAGTGCTTCTATCAGCCACCCACCTGCGAGGCTCTCTGCAAGCTCTGTGGCTGCAGAAAAGCTGGGATTGCACTGGGCAGCTGAAAGACAGCAATTTGTAGCTCCTGAGCACAGCATGAGTATTACATATATACACACATATTTACCATCTGAACGGCAAGGGCAACAGAGAAGAAAAGGAGTTAATATCACATTCTGTCTTGTCTTGGACAAGAAAGAAGCACAGCAACGCACAAATCTCAGATGGACTCAACAGTTAAATGGATGGTGGGCTCCCAAGTGAGAAAGCAAGCCCAGAAACAGCACGGCTACGCACAAGAAATGGTGGAACAGTAGTTTTGTGCCTCTGCTGCGACCAGTAACTAACAATAAAGGAGACAAGAGAGTAAACACTGCAAAAAGACAATTACTAATAATGCAAAAGCAACAGAAATTTTGGGCTGCTTCCACACACTGAGTAACGCGTTTTCAAATGACAGCACAGCGCTGCCTGCCAAATGAAAATGAGAGCAAACAGCAAAGTTGTGCTTAACCCCTTTTTGCTTTTATACTGCATTTTAAACACAGATGAAATCATGGAATTCAGAAAAAGTCTACAAAGGAGACATTTTACTCAGCTGTTCGGTCAGCGTTTCCATCACTTCAGTACCCAGAATCCTCAGACAACTCATTCATCTTGGGTCCTTTTCTCAGTACCGGGTTCTCGAAAATGAGAAGGGTTTGCATTTGCAAATCCTGGATTAGAAGCGCTCAGATGTGGGAGAAACCAGATTAGCATTCTGACTTACGGACATCCTTATCCTGCAGGAGGCAAACACCAAACCTGAGGGCGAAGGGAAGAACCGCTGCGGACTTCAAGAACTGCAGCAGCAGCCAAGCAACGGCCATTGAAAGGCAAAACCCACAGGAGATGGAGCTGCACCAGACGTTCAAGGCACAGAGAACTCCACGACTGCAAACAGCTCCAAACTGCCCTCGCTGCTTTCCCAGCATAACTCCAGCACGGCATCCTGCACGACGCACCAGCAGACGCGCAGTGCAGCCCCGGCCTCGCGCCTCTGCAGCCACATGCCTTTGTTTTCCCTCTGAGCAGCGGCACCAAGTGAAAATAAATATTTACCCTGCCCTGACACCCAGCACTGAAAGGAGAGGTTTTACTGCACATCCAACTGCACGTTCTCTCGCTCGGCCGCGAACAAGCTCATAAATGTTCCTTCAGCAGTTGGAAGAGAAACGAAAACGTTGACACAAGCAGGTGAGACCAGAAGAGCTGTGATACCCGCAGATCTCAACCAGCAAACGCATCTGATGTTTGGCAAAGGCACTTCACTGCGCCGCTCGTTTCCAACCACGGGCTTTGCAGAGGCAGAGCCACGGAGGATCACAAAGCACAGCAATTTGCATCCAGAGGGAGCAGAATCAGAGCCACACGGCCCAGCAGCTCCCGCTGAGCGTCCGCAGGTCTGTGTGCCCGGGGTTCTGTGAGAGGAGACCCCCCAGCTCCGGGTTTGCCTCAGAAGGAAAACACCCTTTGGAGCGGGGCCTGTCACAGCGTGAGGGATGCAGACCCTGCTCAGCCCCTCCCGACGCCCTGTGGGGCTCCCCCTGCCCCTCCCCACGTCCCTCCTGAAACCCGAGGACCCCCCCCAAACACACACATACACAGAGCGAACCCCGCTCTGGGGGGCACCGGGACTCGAACCCGCGGCGCTTTGGTTCCGCCCGGCGGTGGGGGCGGCGCGCTGCCCCCCGCCCCGAACTGAGAACATCGCCCTCCCCCACCGCCAGGGGGCGCTGTTCGCCGCCCCGCCCGCGCTGCTGCCCCCGGGGCCGGGGGGCGCCGCCGCCGCCGCCGCCGCCGCCCTTCCTCCTTCTCATCCTCCTCCTCTCCCTCCTCCTTCTCCTCCCCCTCCCGCCCCCCCACCACACCCGCTGCCACCACCGGGGGCGCGCGTCGGGCAGCGGCGGGGGGGCCGCGTGCGATTTGCGGCGCTGCCTCACCCGATGGGCGCGGGTCAGGCTCAAGTCCTTCATGACCTCCTCGAAGGCCGCCGTCTCCTCCGCCTGCTTCTGGTTGTGCAGCGCGATCTTCTCGCTGAATTTCCGCGGGTTGTTCGAGGCCGCCATCTTCCCCCGTCCGCATCCCCCTCCCCGCGCCGGAGGGGGCGAGGCGCATGCGCCGGGCGGGCCGGGCGGGCGGGCGGAGGGCCTCAAGGCGCATGCGCGGCGGCGGGAGGGGGCGGCGAGGAGGCGGAGGGACGCATGCGCGGAGGCGGCAGCGGCGAGAGCGGGAGGAGGCGTCTGGAGCCGCGCGTGCGCAGTAGAGGGGCTTCCCTCGACGGCGGGGTGAGGAGGGGGCGCGCGGTGCGCATGCGCGCTGAGGCGTTCGGCTGTCGCTCTCTGCTTGCCGCCCTCAGCGTCGTGAGGACATCGCGCCGTTTCATCTTAGGGAGCGGCTCCCGTTGAGCCGCAATGGAGTTAAGGAGGAATAAGTTCTAAAAAACCATGCACGTTTGAAGCAAAAACAAATAAACAAGAAAATCTGTCTCATGTTTCTGTCTAGTTACGGAGAGGACGGTTGGCCCGCTGTTTCTCCCTTCAGAAAATGGAGGCTGAGGTCTCCCCTCACAGCACTGCGGGGTGGAAGCGAGGAGCCCGTGGGCCGTCACCCAGCCGCCATCGGGGATGGCAGCCACGTTAGGATTCCTTAGCAGGTCCTGTATGAAAGAGCTGCTCCCACTCTGCCATCGCTGCCTCCTGGTGCAGGATAGGATGAACGAAGCAGTGGCAGGAACCTGCGCTGAGCACTGGGCAGAGGCGCTGCTGCTGGTCTGTGGGGCTCCGGTCTGTGGGGCTCCGGTCTGTGGGCCCACAGGTGAAGCAGCTGCTGCAGCCGCCCTACTCCAACCTGCACAGAACTGAGCCGTCCTCCCGTGTGGGCGCTGCTGATTCCCCCAGTGTCGCCTTTTGCTTCTTGGTGAGCCCGAGTGCAGCAGCAGCAGGCTGATGTCCTCCTGGAGGTGTGGATGAGCTGACATGCCGCCCTGCTGGCTGCAGGTTTCCAAACACCAGCTGAGGCAGCTGAGCCATTGATTCCAGCTGTGTTAACATCGGATTGGTGCAAAGCACTGTGATATGTGAGCTGCACCATTAGGCAGTAATAAATCCTGACAGCGCTGCTTCCTCACACCCACACGCTGCCCTTTACGCTTTCTTTTTTATGAAGCAACGGAGATAAAAGCGGGTGCTCCCCTGCTCTGGAGCATCACCTCAGCCCTGAGCTGCGCTTCCTCCTGTAACCCAATCCTGTAAGGGTTGGGAGATCAGAGCAAAGAAATCAGACGCTGCTCTCACTTCCACTATCGATCACCTCCGCGGCCCCGTCTCAGTCGGTTTATCAGCCACTGATAAGCACTTCCTGCCCACGTAAAAAGAGACTGTAATTATCCACCACTGCAAGGCTGCAGGAGATGGATGGATGAAACTCAGCTCAGCAACCGTCAGGTGAGCGTTAGCAATAGTCATGTCGTACTCTAGATTCTAGTTGCCAGCTTGCACTCAAAGTTTATCATGTGAGAAGAAAGAGCTTAGTGGAGAAGGGAGCTGGGGCTTAGAAGACCATCCAGGCCATTTCCTTGCAGGATCAGCCATGTCATTCCTGACAGATGTTAGCCTAACCTGTTCCTGCATTTCTGACCAGGCATAAACAGCCAGCACTCATTTTCAGACAAATACCCTCTAGCTGTGTACATGAACAGCACATGACCTGCAAAAAATTGGTCTGTCACACTAAAAGCATAGAAACCTCAAGATTTAACACTAGGATACCCATTATCCACATTGTTTTTGCTTGAGAAGTGAGATAACGATAAGTAATCTGTTAAATTGCACTGGATTTAATACTATAGGTGGTAATAACAAGTATCTACAGACCCAGCTGTCACTCTGCCTTTTGCGGTGCCAAAAGATTAAGTGCCTCAGATGAAACTTGATAAATTTTTCCCTCTTGGATCTCACAAGATTGAAGAGAGTGAAATCTCCCCTCTGACGGCTCTCCAGCTCTGGGTTTGTGGGGAAGGAACACAGATGGCCAGGCGGGGAGGGAGGGGGGTCGACTTCCTCTCTTTGGAAGACTCCCTTCTCTTATTGTTTTGCCTGTGCAGCTTTATCAGATTGAATTCCATTGTGCAATCTGGGCCCTGCTTCTGATCTTAATGTCTCTGATTTTAAAACAGTTTGCGTAACTAACTTCTCTTTAATACAACACTTGTGTTTGCTGAGCCGCTTCTGGAATTTCTCACCCACTCACAGCTCCTCATTTTGGGGTGTGGGTGGATCTGAATGGCTGCTAAGTGCATGACCTAGCAGACAATGTAAATCTTGACTGCATTAAGACATTGGCAAGGAGACATTTAAGATTGGTGCCAGGTTTCCTTCTTCCTCCACTGGAGGAGATATGCCATGTCTTTGACAAAATGATGAGCTCATACCATAAGTATTATTTATGTCTCCCGCCGTCTTCACCTTGAGCACATATGGGGCCATGTGAGAACAACTTGATCTCACTAGAAAGCTGTGATGGGTTCCCCTGAGACAGCAGTTCTATCTCTCCCAGCCTTCCAGACGTGTTATGAAAAAGTTTCTTGTAAATGAGAATCAGAGCTTTGCTCCGAAGCAAACAAAGAGTCATTGGAGGACTGGGGTGTTGTGCTCACATCTGCTTTTGTTGCAAACAACTCCTTACTGAGCAAGCTGCAGCTTCTTAAAGCAGATGCAGCCGAGAGCGAGCGGATTGCAGGGGGGAGGCTTTGTTTACTTATCACTTGTTTGGTGTCCTCTGGATCCTTCGGAATTGCGCTGGCAGATGAGATCCAGCTACTTCCCTATTCTCCCTTAGAGGCTTCAGAGGAAGGTGTGAGGTTGAACAGCTTACACAACAGCACAGCAGTGTGAGCTGGGCCTTGATCCACAAGGAAGCTGGCCGTTTTTTTTTCCCTTTTGCTTACAGACACAAAGATTTTGATCTCTCGCGCTTCCTACTTAATGTTCCCGCTGACTGACGTTCCCATTGCCCCCGAAGAATATCCTGTGAACCCCACAGAGTCCATCGTTTCAGTGTTACTTTGAACTAAGCTCCAACTTCCGCTGTCAGAGGGAGAACACCTTGTTTCACCCAGCATTTCTCCTGTTTAATGTAAGAGATCCTCGCTTCCAGAGGGCAGCACCTGAATCAGCACCTCTGCACCACGCATCAAATCCCATGAGCAGCCCAAGCAAACCAAACTGCGGTCACATGCAATGCTTGGCTCTGCTCTCCTGCAAGGAGTTTGGGGAGATCCTTGCTCTGAGCACCAGTATTCCCTGACGATGCCACCACCATCCTTCCAGCTTTAGTTTCTCCACCGTTCCCTGTAAACTCTAAAATTACAGAAAGAAAGCAAACGCTGGCTGCTGAAAGATATTATTCTCATTTCTACAAGGCTTATCTTCTGGTGCTCTGTAATACCTTGGCAACCCCACAGAGGATTCTGGTCCGGTTATTTTTCCCAGAATCAAGGCCTGGCTTCGTGCCACTCTGAAGCAAGAAGTATTCCCATGATGCTAAGGTGACACAAGCTGATAAAGCAGCAGCCACTTTTCGTCCTTCCCAAGATAACCCTTGAATAGAAGGCAAAGCTTTCGATGCAGGCACGCTCACAGTCAGCACTCAAAGGTGAGGCACCCTTAAGACTTGTGCACATTGCTGAAACAAACAGGAAACTGGGAAATACTTTTTAACCACTGAGAGATCACACCATTGCAAACCAGGGGCAGATCTCCCTGCTGCTACCTTTAAGCAGAAATACGCTACAGCAAAAATATCATACTGTTAACCATTTGTTTCAGTCGTGGCTTCACATAGTTAACTCCCTACCTATAACCCTGCTGGTAAAACCAGCTCCTGCTATTTGCAGGCCTTAGCACATATGTTTACCTGTAAGTTAAAGGCTCATCTTGTGCTTTTTCATGCTGAAGATATTAAAAAGGGTGAGGGAAAATCTGTTTGCAGATACTGATAATGTTTGCATGAAAACTCGACGACCAGTGAGACAAACACCCCAGTCAAACCCAGGCACCTCTTAGTTTCAGTCGTTTCAATAGAGCAGGAGTGCCACACAAAGTCCATTCCTCAGCAGGTGAGGAAGCAGCCCCACAGCCCCATTTTGCTGGCTCCTGTGACTGATTTCACTCTCTGCCCTACACAAGAGCAACACAGACTGCTCCGTGAGGACTGCTTTCCCGGGACAGCAGAGCAGTGCACTGTAAGACCGAAGCTTTTCTCCTGTGATGCAGCATTTCTAAGAAGTTCCTTTCGCCTCTCGGATGGGAGCAGTGAGTCGTTCACTGCAACTCTAATTGCTGCTCTGCAAAATCCCCAAAAGGAATGTAACAACTTGTTTCTCACTGTGAAAATGGGAGGATCTCCACTGCAAGCTTTAAGCCTTCGGCTGAATACCTGCCGAACATCTGGCCTGGGATCAAGGCTTGCTGCCCTGCTGCAGTGGGTGGACACACTGCTAGATTCATACTACCAACAGGGTGGATGGAGTCCTTTCCTTCCTCCTCTTACCCCCAGTAAGAACAGCAGCTGCAGCCTGAAAGAACACACCAGTCTGTCAGAAAGACTCAGATACCACAAGAAAAAGCCTCGAGCACAGCATGGCCCCATGGAAAGCAGAGAAAGGCTGCAGCAAGCAGCATGGGACACGTGCCCCAGAATGCACAGCTCATGAGTGAGAGAATATGTGCGCATGGGGGGCATCTCTGGACACCAAACCTGAACCTTTTCTACCTGGTATATGCTTTGGTTTTCTTCCTAAGAAATAGCAAGCACGTATGTTTGGCACAAGAAAGCTTTCATCATGCGAGATCCCCAAAGCGTGCAAAATTAAGGTCCAGACATGCTACCTGCACCACAGGGCAAATGTCTCTTTTCCAAACCTCAGCAAAATCCATACGTTCCTTCTAAATCCAGTTGTGAGCCGCTGTCCTGGAGGCAGTAATACTGAGTGCAGGTACTGATAGTGCCAAGCAGTAAATCTGCACCCATGAGGAGCACGCAGTTCAACCAGAGCCCACGGCGAGGGGAAAAGAACCAGCAACCAAAGGAAAAAGGAAGCACCTCGAGCAAACAATTGCAAACCTTGAAGGGAGACACAGATTAGAAGTCTGATTAGAACCACCAGATAACCACATGTAAAATTGGGCTTTTAGTGCATTTTCAAAGCGTTGTGACCGGAAGACATAGATCAAAAATGTTACATCCATCTGCAGGGATGGATTCTGCTCTAGGCTCTCCAGTGTTAATGCACTGCAACTCCAGTGACTTCAAAGGGATTGCTGCAGATATAAAGCAGGGTAGCCAGAAGCACTGGCTGGTAGCCTGCATAAACAAGCAAAAAAGATTTTCATTTTTTAAGAAGCCATAAAAAATAGTTGGAGCTAATTATGTGACAGGGGGCTGGGTGTGAAATAGCAACTGCAGAGCCTCGGGGATCAAGACAAGAACCTTTGATTTGCTCTCTTCAGCTTATAAAGTCCTCTGAATACTTCTGCTCTAACAGCTTTTCTTCTTTCCACTGCAAGCTGCACACATTGCTCTGATGCTGCTCTCTGGAGGCCCCCACCGTTGCTCTGTACGAAATCTCAATCCTTTGTCTTACAATCTGAGGCTGATTTCAGGTTGCAGAGCTAAACCAGCAGCTGTCTCCAAGCAGAAAGCCCGTTTCGTGTTCACCTGATGGAGCAGCAGCATTGGAGCAGCTGAAATCACGACCACCCCGCGAGCAAAGCTTCAAACTCCTCTCCAGAACTCCCTGAAGTTGAAATATTAATCTGGAAAGCACTGAACGCGTGTTTCTGAAGCTCAGTTATGAGCTTGGAACGAGAAACAAAAGTTCTGCAGCCTGTGGGCTGACACCGTGCCTACTCAGTATTGAAATGCAGAGCAGAATCTAAGCTGTCTCTGCAGAAAAATAACTTTAGGGAAGAAATATCTGTGTTACGTATGCGCTCCCAGGTGAAATGCAAGAGAAGTGAGCCCTCCTAGGAAGGCACGGCTAGCAGCTCTGCTCCTCACCCTCCTGACATGCCAACACACCCAGGCTAGACAGTAAATTTATTCAGCCACATCCATTTCTCCCGGTCCTTAAGTCACAAGTGGTGAAATCTCATTCATTTATGCAAGCAACTGGAAGATTTATTGTAAATAAAAGTTCTGCGCATTACACAACTGGCTCAAAATCATAATTAGAGTTGCACTGGGAAACATGTTTTATTTATTCTGACAGTAGTCTGGCTTCAATAATCATAGTATGATAAATGCTCCTGAAGTTTGCAGAGTTTCAGCAACTCCAGAGCTTATCACAGACGTGGAAGTGAAAACATCTGAATAGGTTTGATGTGGCTTACAAGAGGTCCTGAGCAGTTCTGTTGCATAGCATCATTTTACATCAGCACCAGGCTACCAAGAGCTGGTGGGAGTGTCCTCCTTCACTGTAAATCAAAGAAATGAGATGTTCTGCTGCCTCTAAACTTCCGAGACCTCCTCCCAAAAGCTGGGCCACGTCTGCACGAATTAAGTGAGGTTCTGTGTGGGGAGAAATGACAGTGGATTGCCGAGCCGACAGACCCTCTGGAAAAGGGTCAGTGACACCATTAATAGGATGCAGACATTCCCCAGCTCTAGCTGTTCTGCACCCTGCCAAGAGTTCTAGTGCTTTCTTCCTTTATAGTTTTAAGCACAATTTCAGGCCCATAAAACATCAGAGAAGACAGAAGCTCTTATCCCAGCCCCGACAGCAGCCCTGACGGCACACGCACTGCGAATACCTGAGCTAACGATGCTGTGCTCTCGCTGGTCTCCATCTGTTCGAAGGTATTTTCAAACATACCAAATCAGGTTTTACCCCGACAGCATTTACTGCAGCTCTGAGACTAATAAATGGCTCTGAGTGCAATCAAACATTTAGCTGGCTTTGTTCATTCTTGAAGAAGAGAGGAGCCCTGCCTCCTTGCTCCTCAGGCAGAGCATCCTCAGCTGCACTTGCTCCAGCCCAGCCGCAGAGCCAGATCACTTCAGCATTCACCAAGAGCCCCATCCAGCCATCAGATTCATTCAGTGCAGAGAAGCGAAGCAGTTTATTCTCAGGATACCACACAGGTTATGCACAGAGCGGCCCAGAGCCACAGCTTTGCACTTCACAGGAGTCGAACAAACTCCATCAGTACAGATCATACCACTGTCACAAATACTTCAGCCAGCCTGTGCTAAATTCAGAGCAGCTGGAGTCCTTCCAGGCCACGTCACAAAAAATAATTGTTTATATCACTATCAAAAGAACGTCCTGGTAACCAGGAGAGGTGGAACCCTGCAGCACAGTGCTGCAAGTCCCAGCGAGAGGACGTGCAAACCGTTCTCAGCACCTGGTCTGCAGTGCCCACAGATGGGAGCGGTGGTACCAGGAGAGCTGGCTGCACTGCACACCACAGAAGCAGAGCTTGCCCACTTGACTTCAGCATTCTGAACACCAACAAGCACTTTCCATCCATTTATTATTGGCAAACCAGCAGATAGATAGAAACAAACCAAACTGTGCATCATTTTGACTGAAATTTCAAATGCAGAAATGAGCTGAGGTCTGAGCACTCAAAAGTGCTTCCGTCGTCAGAAATATCCTTAAGTGAATCTGAGGTACGGAGTTCATGCTTTGCACAGCCCTGATGAGTGATTCATCCGCCACACAGACATCAGGCGTTGTCTCTAAGGGTTACAGCACGGCATTTATTTAACCAGCAGAACGCAACAGTTTCTCTGAAAAGAAGGCTACCTCCATCAAAACCCAACTTCCACAGGTACAAAACAAAGCCCTTGAAACAGAATGCCTGGTAAAGGAAGAAACTTCCACTTCATTTCTCAGTCAAAATTAATTAGAAAAAAAATGGCTTGGAGGAAAGGACAGTTCAAGAAATAGCAGTATTCTGTGCAGCAGACACAGAATTCACAAAAATGACAGAGCCATCTTGAAAGGAATCTCTTAATTTAAAACACCCACCAGCAACAGAGGCCATTCGCCTGGACTTCCATCTCGTCATGAAACCCAGGCTCCTCTTTACAAGTCAAGAGAGAAAACCCTCCAGCAGGTGAATGAGCAGCACCCACCTCCCTGTGCAGAACGGGCTGGGGGATGCGTGCAGGCAGCGGGTCCTGCACAGCCCCTGGGTGCTCCCTGCTTCAGCCTGTATTGGGTCAGCCCAGATAACAGCTGCCGAGCTCTTATTGCCAGCGAAGCCAAACAAATTTTTGGCAGCTATAAAAAATCGTGCTTGTTTCTGTGTGATCAAGTTATCAACATGGCTTTAGTGCTGTGAACCGTGGATGCCCCAGTTAAGGGAGAATTTCTGGACAAGAATATCATGCTGATGTCTGGAGGGGGTGAGGAGGGGATCTGGAATTGCAAATCCAAACAGGGAAGAACCAACAGAGGCCAGAGGTGTGCAGGGGCAAGCATTCCCCTTCCAGGAGGGGAAAAACAAAGCAAATCACCTCTGAAAAGCAAGGATCTGCTTTCACAGCCCAAGCACCTGAGCTCTTCCAGCTCCCGCTGTCTCTTTATTGCTTCTGGAGGTCAGTGTGTTATACAGGTTTTGGTTTTTTTTCTTTGCTAAAAAAACAACAAATCGACGCACAATGATTTTTGGAGCTATTAGTAAAAATCACACCTGAACTCTTTGAAACATACCACAGTACTTAGTTACTCCTGAGCTGTCAATGTTTGCAATGTGTAATATTGTTAAAAATACGGAAAGTTGGCAAAATGCATTCCCACCCCCCCTCCCCACACACACACTTTTCAGATAAAGAAAAAAAGAGAAAAGCTTTTTCCAGCTGTAACATCTGCTAAGTCTAACTAGCTGACAAGTGCTTCTGACGAAGCACGCTTGCCAGAACACTACGTAAGAGAAGAGGAGGGACTTCACAGAGGAGGGAACGCAAGCTATTTTTCTCCTTCCCTCGCCCAGAAAATGCACGATACCATTTGCAAACAAGGAAAACGCCACGCCATCCCAACGACATGCAACACGAGGCGACCCCACGGCCAGCACAGCAGCTCAGTTATCTCTGGGTGGTGATCTGTGGCAGTATCACAGGAGCACATGCTATCCCAGCAAAAGATTCTGGAAAATGCAGGTCCCTTTCCCATTCATCAGTTTCTGTGTTATACACCTGCACAATGCTCGTGACGTTGTTCAGATGCCAGTTGTACCCCCCTACGATGTAAATCTTTTTTTCTAGCAAACAACAGCCGGCTTCCGACTGACCTGCACGCATGGGGCTCACTGTTGTCCATTGGTCTGTTTCAGGCACATAATATTCCACGGCCAAAACATCGAAACAACGGTCAACGTGGTCCATGCGGCCTCCCAGAGCGTAAATCCTATTATTTGCACTGACCATGGCATGCAGGACTCTGGGTTCGTTCATCGGGGTTTTAAACTCCCACTGATCCGCGGCCGGGTCGTAGCAGTGCAGGGCCTTTTTATCTTCCACCGAAATCCCATACCCACCCGATATGTACAGCTTGTCCCCCACCGTGGCCCCGGCGTGCCCCCACGTCCTGCGCTTCAGGGAGCACACGTAAGTCCACTCGTTGTCTTTGGGGCAATACTTCTCCACAGAAGCCAAGCTCCCCGAGCGGTTCCTCCCGCCCGTGGCGTACACCATGCCGTGCAGGACGTTCAGCTGGAACTGGATCCTGCTCTCCTGCATGGCCTGGATTCGCAGCCACTGGTTGAGGTGAGGATCGTAACGGTAGCAAATATCAACCGCTCCTTCGCCGCTCCGGTACTGCAGGTGTTGCCCCCCTACGATGTAGACAAAGTTGTCCAGCACGGCCACGCAGGAATGGCTGCTGCCCACCTCCATCTCCGTCAGCTCCTTGAACTGGCGCCCGCCGGCGTCAGGCAGGCAGAACACCTTGCAGCTGACGGTGCGGTCGTTGTCGGTGTAAGGAGTGCCGCCGAAGGTGACGAGGGACAGGACGTCGGAGCGGATGGTGGTGCGGGGGGACTGCATCTCGTGCTGCCGGAAAGGCAGGATCTGGTAATTGAAGGCCTCCAGCAAGTACTGCCGGCACAGGACGTCCTCCACCATGATGTCAAAGGTCTGCACGTTGTCCACCAGCTCGGAGGACTTCATGAGCGGGAAGCGGATGTGGCACAGCACCTGGCTGGCGCTGGCACGGCGCGTGGGGTCGTACTGCAGCCAGCGGACGGCGGCGCGGAACAGGTCGATCTCGCTGCAGCTTTGCAGCTTATTGCTCTGCAGGAAGAAAACGAGGCGCTCCAGAGGCAGGTGGAGGAAATCCTCCTCCTCGGAGATCTGGAGGAAATGCCTGAAGGTGAATGCATCGACGGATTCCTTTAAGGAGGCGAGGCTAAAGGTGGTGGCCATCTGCCCGATATTGAGACACGTTTCTACGCTCATGGCAGATTTCAGGAATTCCTCGCAGAGCTCCACGACAGGCACCATCTGGAGGAAGACGGCAGCTCCCAGAACGTCCTGAATGCAGTCAAGATCGAGAGTCACTTCAGCACTGTATGCGAAGTCTATGATGTGTTTCAGCCCCTTTGCAGATACACCTTTCAGTTCGATCACGTCTTGGCTGGCTTCTCTCATCCCACCTGTGAACATCGCCCTGGAGGTCAAGAACACAAACAAAGATTTCCCCCTCTTTAATAGCACGTCAATGATGTAGCACTTCTCATTTTTTTAAACATACTGAACCTCTTAGGAAGGATGGGGGGGGGGAATAAATCAAGGCTAAATCTCTAAAAGCCAGAAGAAAAAAGAAAAGAGCATGCAATTACTGATATACAGCTTGCATAAACAACGCACTGAGAAGTCCCATTCAGCTATCACAGTTAGGTTTGTCAGTGCTGCTTCACCGGCACTGGATGCAGGAATGGTTCCCAGGACAAAGCGCCAGGAAGTGGTCAGAGCCATCAGAGCAGGGAGCGTTGTGTGCTGGACCAAAGGATCCTTGATATTCAGCAGCCAAAAGCAACAGTGGGATCTGCAGCAGCACAGGCTGGCATCCGTAACTCTAACTTCCTGATTTTCAACTACGCAGGATTTGTGAGCGTAAAGAAGAAAATACTTTGGGGAGGCATCAATGCTCAGAAGTCAGCGAGCCCCTGAGCTGGCCTGAGAGGGGCCTTCAGGCAACGCCATCGCACCGGAGGTGAGTTAGCCAAGGGCTTCAACGCTGCCATTGCAAATAGAATTTACACAAGGCTTTGGTCATTACGACAGAACCTCGTCTCCAAGGCTCCTTCCCAATGCCTTATGAAAATAGGAGTTGCGACCACTTCAGAAAACGTCTGTTATGTTGCAGTACGACAGCAGGGGGCTGGAAGGCAATTAAAAAAGAAAAAAACACAACGATTTTCTTACAGCACAGCTGCAAGCACATCAGTTGACCAGGCCAGGCTGAGATTAGGCCCTCGATCACCTCCTTGGGAGGCTTCTAAATTCCACAGGAAGCGCATACCACGCCGAGCACTGCGCAGGCATCTCATAAACTGCTGCTCTGAAGCAGGGCTGCGTTTCCCAGGCACGGGGCCTGCAGGCGTGATGGGGACATAAGTGCACATTGTTTTTTATAGGTTTACATTACGTTTCAGCAGTTTTTGTTACATATTGGTGGCTGGGGGGCAAAGGTTTGCACTGTGTGTAGCATTCAACAAGCAGCAGCAGAGCGATTCTGCGGAAGGCAAAGTCAAACCAGGTTGCTGAAGAACGGTGACATGCGGTTTCACCGCCCAGCATCGTTGTACAAACATCACAGCAAGCCTACAAAGGCTGTCACACCAAAGACCGTTCAAACTGCCTGCACATTTTAGGCCATTTTTTCACCATTGATAACCTACTTTTTCATGTCTGAGAGGTGAATTCACTGTGAAGGCACACTGTCAGAGCTGCAACGACTTTAAGATACAAATTACTCAGAGCAAATGCTGAACAGACCTTCTTCCTCTTTAGCATCAACACAGGAATAGAGAAATACCTTGGGAACGCTATCAAAAGACAGGAGTTCCAAGTTTCCTGTCCAAACCAGGCTAGAAGAACTGCTGCCGTCCAGCACAACCCTACAGAAAGCTGAACGACCTAAATAAGGAAATATCTGCACATGAAATCAGTTTTCTGTAACCGAGTGACCAGGAACGCTGTTCGCAATTATTTGTCCATACAGCAGATGAGAGCACTCTGCTAAAATCCCCCTGCAGATCCCATGTCACCAAACAGCATGCTGCCTGATCCCCTGCCCCAGAGGAGATGCAGGCATGTGTGTGTGCTCATGCATTAGCTGTACAGAGCTGGCTGTGCACAAGCAAAGGAAAGCATCGCCGTTGCCATGATGAAGACAAACCACCAAATAAAATGCCATTCCTTGAAAAAGTGTTATGGTTTTAAAACGCTGATGGTATAAATGCTTCAATTTCACTCTTTTCCCTCCCCTCTTCTGCATAAAGTGCGTTTTCAAAAGCTAGATTATTCTGCCATCGTTCCCCAGGACAACCTTACTTAATGCCACAGACCTTATAGCAAGAAACCCACTCAGCAATTACATTTCAACAGGGAAAACACACTAACAGTGGCACTGCATACAGCATTTATGAATACAAATAGTGCTATTAGCATTTGGTGGAAGATCAGCTCCATCATTAATTGCATGCCTGTTAGGGAGAGCGATAAGCTCGGAAGGTTTATGTTACCGAGGGGAGTCAGAAGGGAGAGAGAAGGGAACAGCCTGGAAAACGTGAGGGTCCTTAAGAAGGACACCATTGGAGCAGCTGAAGAACTGGGATATTCGAGGGACAGGCCTACGTGCCGTGCTCCTGGTCACCTGCTCAGGTCAGCAAGGAACCTGCGTGTCAAGGGGCTGCTGAATGGGGAGAGAACCCCGTGCCACAGAACTGTCAGACAAGACTTTAATGGAGGCAAGATGGATGAACTCCATTTTTCACTTTAGACTGAACTCCCTGCTCTGCAATTGGTTCATCGTGCCTTAATTTGGCAAAGGAAGCTCATCTCCATGCTTTGGCTTTCTACAGACACAGAGAGGGACAGCCGTTCCCTATGGGCTGGGGAACACACGCACAAAACGCCTCATCCTCCTCGGGGTGGCTTCAAGACCTGCCCTTGAGATGGGTCTCAGCCCAGGGGCTGCGGCAGAACAACCTCATCAGAACGCAGAGGGACAGACCCCAAATGTCCACACGCCTCCAGGGAATCCCACTGACACGTGTGGTGCAAACCATACCTCAAAGGGCTGCGGGGGGGAGTGACGTTGGGGCACGGTGGGGAGGTTGGGGTAGGAGAGGATGGGGAAACAGAAACCAAGGGGAGAGGTAACAGTGCCTGCTTCCCTATCAGATTCTCACCTGAAATAGTCACTGCAGGCAGCCAAGACAACTTTATGAACCTGAAACACTTCATTATTTATAGTGAGGATGACATCAAGCAGCTGAGCCTGAGCTCGGAGCGAGGCCAGTCCCTGCAGTAGAGTGGTGCTGTGGCCAGGAGCAGAGAACGTGCATTTCAGGGTGCTGTTCTTGTCAGCCATGCTAAAAACAGAACAAGAGAGACAGGCTGGTTTTAAATTAAAACAATATGTGGTATACCTACAAAGCATGCTGGGGGAGATTCTGTAACACAAAGCAGTTTGAAAGCAAATTCCCAGCTCGACAGCCACACAGACCATCATGACATCAGTACCTCGGTTGTATTCCCTTATCCCAGCACAAAAGACACATCCAAAACGTTCACTTGCACTCGTGTGTTACTGACAACCTGTCACGCCGCAGCACACGTGGGCTTTGGGACCAGCCAAACATCAGCAAGAAGGGCCAACATCTCCATGAACAGAGGTGTCCACGCACTGCTGCTACCCCAGAGTCCACCCTGACCTCGACTTCAACCACGAGACTGACTCACAGTTGCTTATTCTTCTCACCACCTAACCTAAGTGCAGCTGTTAGATATTCTGTACCGTCCAAGGACGGCCCTGCTCGCCCTGTTTGATCCTTTCCTTATGCCTGACCCTCCTGAGAAGAGCAGAATATTGCACAGCACCGGCTGCTCTAACTAACGTCAACTGTTTGAACTGCACTGTAAACAATCCCCTCCCAGTGTAAATATTTCCTTGGTTTTCCCAATGCCTCTCACACATGTTCCTCGGTGCGTGGAGCATCGCTCCTACATTCACTTGGCCTCGAATGCACTTGTCGGTGAGAACACTGCATTTGGAGGTGAACAGCAGCAGCAACTCTGCACGAGTGGGAAGGACGCTGCGATACTCTGTGCTGCCCTGAAGGTAACCCCAGTTGTGCTGCAGGTTTCCTGAGCCAACCCAGGGCAGTGTGTCCCACAGCTGAGCGCTGCGCTCGCACCAACTGAAGGAGAAATCTGAGGCTCACTCGCAAACTTCATCCAACTCTGAACTAGTTTTCTGGATCAACATCCCACGTTCTCTGAATTCTTCTGGGAAGAAAACACACAAGAACCAGTCAGTATTCAGGATGGATCTTAGCTTTTCAGAAGCCACCTGCTATTGGGGCTTTATGTTTTCAAGGGATGTTTTAGGGAAGCGTGACATGAAAAAAGATCACAAATAGATGACAACGAATCTGGAAAACAGCATTTCGTGTCCACAAATCCACACCATCTGCTAACAACCAACCCAGAGAGTTCACCACCACCACCACAGCAGGCGCCACAGACAGAGGACCAAACAAGTAGGTGAGGTCAGAGGAGCGTGTGGGAGATGGGATAACAAGATGGGGGCTGTAAACAACCCTCAGACGATAAGGAACAATAGACAGGACTTTCAACTTGCCTCACTTATCAGACTGCAATTTCCTGCAAGCTTTAGAGAACAGGCAGGCCAGGGGACATCTGTCACATCCATCAGAGCCCTGGGGAGCCAACGCAGCTCCGCAGTGCTTTGGGATGCTGCGGGATGCAGCGATGCATTTTTGCAGTCTGCTTCAAAACTGCGCCCCAAAATCCATGCGGGTTCTTACTGGGATGGCTGACAGCACTCGGCTGTGCTTCCCCTGAAATCCCTCCCTCCGAGTCACAGCACGGAGAACGCCGTCCAGCTACAACATCCTTCCCCTAATAGAAAGGATTAGCAGAAAGGCAGTTGCTGACAAGACCCTTATCCATGACTTCGAGAGCCAAGAAACATCTCTGCACTCCCACTCCTCCCGTGGCGGAGGAAAAAAGCGATTGGAGGGAGCGACTACATGAATATTCATCGTGGCAAACTCATTTGACTCCTCTCTTCAGAGCAATCCGCTGGGGCAGAGAGGAGGAAACATCACAGTGAGGAAACGGCCTTGTCCTGCACGCTGCCCTCCCCAGGCCAGCTCTCGCTGCCCCGACTGCACAGGTAAAGCACACCTGAGGGATGGCAGCCCCACAGCTCACTGCAGCCTCCTTCAGCTCCATCTCCTGCAGGATTCTTCCCATGGCAATTTTCTTCACTGGCTCCTTTTCCCGGTGCTGGCGTAAGGACTTACCCACAGATGACTGCTGTCCCCACAGAATGGCACAGCCCTCCCCGTGGGGGTGACTCTCCAAACAGCACCTGAACAGACAGCCCTCCCTTTGCTTTTCTCTCAGCTAACTTCCACAGCCACTGCTAATAACCAGAGAATAAACTTAGAGAAGATATTTCTGGGCTAGAAGAAAAGAGTTTGTATGTGCTGCAGTTCATTTCACCAGTAATTGTGAGCAGCAACCCCAGGAGAGCTCCCCATATGGGTCCTTTCCTCCTATTACACAGCAGTGACACAATCTTCCAGGTAAAAGAGGCAAAACAAACCAAAACCCAACAGTAAGAGAAGCACTGCTAATGTCCAGCTTCATTCATTCCGAAAGAGACATTTTAGAAGAAACTCATGTGAGCTGGAAGCAAGATAAACCTGAAAAATCATGAGGAATCAGTAGGAAACTTCACAAACAAAAAAGAAGAAAAAGAGGGAGGAGAAAACAGCAGCAGAGTTTGCAGCACGGGTGGCAGGAAGGGGCCTGCAGCAGAAGCTGCCACCCCCCAGGCACAGCCCCACATCACCACCCAGCTCAGCTCCGCTTGCTGGAGGTGGAGAGCAAAGCAGCAGTGGGATGCCAGAGTGAAACCAGCACAAAAGGAGGCCTTGAACATTTGAAAGTGCCTTTGTGAGGCTGCCTCTATCCAAAGCATAGTATATGAACATGCCGTGCATTTGTTGCTTAACACTTTGTTACAGAAGAAGCAGCCTTGCAGACAAACTTCAGCGGAGCTGCATCTCCTTCCCAGCAGTTCAGAACATCCTTCGAGATAAAAGCCATTCATCAAGCACAATAAAGTGTTTATTCTGCTCCTTCCCCCTGCCCTTATGGGTGCAGGCAGGGCTCTCAAGCTTCTGGAATTTTCCTCATTTCTCCATCTTTGCTCTCAAGAAGACGGCAGAGCTTTGCAGGGCTCCTGTGCCCACAGTGTGCTGCAGTGGGGCCGAGCAGTGCCACAGCAACACGGCTGCGCCCCACAGCAATCCTGCTCTGAAAGATGTGAAAAGGAAGAGTGTCGGCCACGGCACATCCCATGGGCTGCACGGCTGTCTGACAACGGCGACACGATGGGGGTCTTTAACATGAATACATCAACACAAAGGCGACTTCACCAGGACAGAAACCCCACTTTCTGTATGGGAAGAGCTGAAGAGGCATCTTCACATGAGTACCACTGCATTCACGGCACAAATGGAGGTGATACAGGTTGGTTTCGTAGCTGGATTTCAATGCAGACACTGAGAAGACGGACTACTTGCCTTGGGCAGCCCTCTCCAAGACCACTGACATCACTGACACCTGGTTGTCAAGAAGGGACTGCCAGGGACAAGTAATGGGATAGAGGATTTGTCTCCAAGCCGCTGTTCTGAAGCCAGATTGCTTTCAATCCTCTCCAGTCACTGCAGGACAGAGCTCAGCACAGATCCATGACCACAGCTTGGGGACAGCCGACACCAACCGGCGTGCATGGGGAGAAGGTGAAAGCGAGGGCTAAGGGAGCGGCTGCAGGCAGACAGCAGGCAGGGAAGGCAAACAAGCCCAGAATTTTTCCTCTTGCTGCTGCCCTTATTGCAGCACCGTGGCTGTGTGCTCCTTCTCACCCCAAGCGCGCTGCCCACATCCTAACTGTCATGTTCCCAAGCAAGGACTGCTTGATGTCAGACCCAAAACAGATACAGTGAGGAAGCATCAGAACACAGGGCTGAACGCTCACGAGACCTCAAAGCCGATGGGCTGGGACATTTGAGGGCCTCCAAGAACAGGCAGGAACTGCCAGCCCTGATGGCGACGTTCCGCCCGCCGCACCGACCTCGGCCTCACCAATGCTCTGCTCTCAGGACAGCTGGCCCTGCTCTGCCTCCCCTGTTCTGCACAGCACCGGCTGTAATCCAAGATGCATTTCAAGCTAATGAATCATTTCACTTTTTTTTTTTTTTAACCAAATCTGTACTGATGATTAAAAACATCAAAGCGAGAATTAAAGGCTTACGAAGCATGAGTTCATATTTCAGCGTGTTTGTAACTCCTGCACAAGTACAAACAGAGGGAGCCACACCAGGAAACACTTCAGCCGTCGAATCAAAGAGAAAAAATTCTTTTGCTACACAAGTGCCTGGCCTTTTGCTATTCTTCCTTCATAACATGGTCCTCCATGGAAGGAGGGATAGTTGTGGTGCTAGCATCGCTCTGCATCCCTGCTCTGCATCCCTGCTCAGCATCCCTGCTCATATCCACCCACGTTTTCCTGCTCTCTGGGCAGGTGGTGCTCGGTAATGTTTCATACAGGAGGAACTCAAGGGGCTTGGCAAGATTTCCACGCAGGGCAACCTTCCAGCAGCCAGCCTCTACAGTAAACACGAGCTCTGAAGGCAGGACCCCGCGGGGCATGGCTGGGGTACAAAAGAGGACAGAGGAAAAGCAGCAGCTTGTGTGTGTTCACATAAAGTACGCGGTGCCACATAAACAAAGGGCTTGGGATTGCAAAACAGCCGGCCAGGCACCTTCTGAGCACTCCAGCCTGCAACAGCTTTTATGGCGAGAGCAACAGAACCACCACAAAGCTGCAGTGACTTTATTTAGCACGTACAGCGTGAATATTAAGGGCTCTGCTCAAGAATAAGTTTGAAAGGCAGCATTATAGATACTTCAATAACGCAAATCATTTAATGCCCTCAGTTTCACGCCTAAGTGAAAAACACATTCAGGTTCTGATTTTTAAACTACAATTAAGACACATAAAATCAAAACAAAAGTCAAACTCCCTCAGATAAGTCACCGGTAGCCATGGTTACTGCAATATCTCAGATCCTAAGGCTCCCTGTCACATGCCCCAATGCTGAAGAGGAGCTTTTGGCACCCTGCACTCCCCCCCCAGTGCCACAGCCGCCCCGTGGGTGCAAGCAGAGCTGCACTGTAAGGATTCCTGCCCTTCGACCCCCCCCGGCAGCACAGCACTGCCACAGAACCCCCAGGAACTGCACCTGCCATTGAGTCCTTAGCAAATGCAACAGCAATTAGCACGGCAGCTAATTAAATGTTAACGCACTGAGTGAAGGCAATGGTTCCGTCATCTTTAGAAAGACACGTGAGCAAAATCTCTTTGCTCCCTTTTCCACCTCCTCCCCTTAATTCCTCCTATTTCCCTCCTCTGCCTCCACTCATTTTCCCTCCTGACACCCTCTTGTTCATCAAAAGCAGTAAATGCAAGTGGAAAGCCTGAGACCAACATCTCTATTCAGAGGTGACACGCCATGTGGGGTGCTCAAATGAAGATCATCGATGAGTTCGAGCTTTAGAAGGATTTCATGCTTTGTGGGGAAAAATGGTCTTCTGCAAAATGTCTCAAAGTGAACAGTGAGAATTCAGCAGCGGTTTGAAAAACCTTTTGTCTTTTAAACTTCCAGTCCCAAAGTTACAGTTAATGTCTGGAGAAGGGAGAACCATACAGAGTCACTACTGTCAGTTCTCAATCTGTCCTCCCCATCCACTTACTGCTTGTCCTTCAGCATCCTCCAGCCCACCTGTCCCAAAGCTGGAGCCAAGGGAACCCCCAGGACCCAACTGCAAGGCAGAGGTCTTTTCAACTTCTTTGTCTTAATATTATTGTTATTTTTGTATCAGGAGAAGTTTGAACATGTCTGCATCTCCTTCTTGTTTGCTTTCCGACTGGGTGCAGGCAGAACCCAGCACACACACACAGATATTCTGCCTAGACTTCCATCGTAGGTTGTCTGCAAGCCAAAGGAGGTGGGATTTGGGTTTCTGCTACAAGTGCTAATGAAACTGGATGTCTGTCAAAAGCTGGCTGGTGAAATGGTGCATTGGAGCATGGAACAAAAAAGTGGAGGGCGAGACATCCGAACACATTAAACTCTGTGCCACCTCGTGGAGTTTCAACGTGAGGGGATGGTCAGTACAGGCTGCACCCGGACAAATGGTGAGAAAAAGAAAAGAAAAAAGAACAAGATTCTTCAAAATGCTTCTGCGTCAGAGCCAGGCTCATCTCTGTGCCACCACCAGCAGCGCCACCACCACCAACCTGTGCTTTCACAGTGCCTGAAGGTGCCATCCCCAAACCTTACAGCAATCGGATTCCTGTCGGCCCCAAAGCCGATCCCACTGAGCCTGGAGCAAACTGAGCCCATACAAAAGTCACTCAGAGCACATAAATCACTGTGGCAGCCATGGGCAGCAGTGCAGCCAGCTGCCCCCTCCTGCTCCCAGCTCCAGGACCACCAGAAGCACAGCAGATCTCACACTGCACACAATGTGACCATATTCCCACGCTGCATGGCTCCCAACGCACTGTGATGCTGTTTGAAGGCAGCGCTGCCAGCAGCCGGTTCTCCCACCACGTGCCCTTACAGTCAAACCCTGGCTTGAAAAGAAAGCAAGCGAGACCAAATCAGAGGTACCAGAAGCCCAGACCTCTGCAGCACATCCCTGTCCTCGTTCAGCCCCCAGAGCTGCAGCGGGTGCCTCCTGCACCCCCACCCACCGCCCCTGCAGCGCCGGCGGCAGCTGAGCAAAGGCTGGGAGGCACCCAGTGGTGCTGGGATGCACAGCACAGCCACCAGGACCACCCCAAAGGGACACGGCTGGGCTGCTGCCTTCACCATGGTCAGCACGGTGGGATCCCTTTTTTGCATTCAGAGAGGGAGTGGTGGAACTCAGCTGCTCTGAGGCACTGCCTGCGCTGGCCGAAAATCCAGCAGGTCCCGTCCCAGCCTCCCAGCTCATCACAAGGCAGCAGCGCCTGGGTCACCCTTCAGTCAGGGATGGCCCGTTTCAGCCCCTCTTGCAGTTCAGAGCAGAAAGCTTCCCCTAGAAGCAAACCGCTCCGTGACCCCTCCAGCCCACACAACCACACTGATCCCTTTGCTCCACGTGAGAAACTGAGGACAACTTCAAAACCCGACCATGAGCTCCTCGGAGCAGCGCTCGCCTCAGCCCATTTCTGCAGCACCCTACAGCATTCTCCAGGCAGCGCTGCAATAGAGGTGACAGCAGTGCGGTCACAGAGTGGTGCTGGAGCAGGCAGGGAGCAGCAGAGCCACGCTGCCGTGACCCACAGCACGCTGCTCCTCCTCACTCCACTCGTCCACCCTCCAGCCGACCGCCCCGAGCAGCCAGGGATCTCAAGCAAAAGCAATGCGAAGCGATGGAACAGCAGGCAGGGCAAGAAACCCCCACCATGGCTTTTAAGCAAGCTGGAGAAAGCACTTCTTGCAGCAGATGCAAACAGCTGCCCCAGCACTTGGCACCGTAACACCAATTCCAGTTCAGTTCCATGAGCAGATCTCACCACCACGGCCGCCTGCAGCTGCTTCCCTCCTTACCTGCACCTCCCACGTACCTGCAGACAGGTGTGGGCCCATCCCAAACATCCACACACCTTCCTGGGCAGCTTGGCTCCATGCACACCTCACACCACAACAACGCAACCCAGGGCAGCCACAAGTGCAGAACAGCCCTTCCCCAATTTTCCTCATCTGCACTGATTCCTCTGCATGTCCAGAATTCATCCTCCATACAAATAAGGAACTGGAAGAGACACCACAGCCTCACAGTGTGAGACACTTCTCTACAGAGCCACCAGTACCGAGCAAGAGAAAAACCTGTACAGAATCACTGGGTTTTTCTTCTGGTCTAAATAAAGCCTCCAGCTCAAAAGTCTCCCAACACTGAACAAGAAAGCAGCAGTGATTTTTTACAGCGATTCAATCAGAGTGTAAACATTTCCACGTCTACCAGATCTAACAACTACATCTGCTTTTCAGTTGCCACGTGGCAGAGTACAGGACGCACAAACCACACAAAACTTCGCATGGTTGCAAAAGGAAAGAATGTCCAAGCAAAGACCGAAGCCGTGCGAGGTTACAGCAGCACGGAGGTGAGGCCGACTCAGCCCCTACTGCAATCCTCCTTCACCTGATCACCTCGCCCTGCCCTGCCGTCCTGCTGTCCCTCCGGGAGCAGTGGGGTTAGGGGAGTTCAGGCTGCCTTCCCCTCGATGTGAACACACATGTACTCACAGATAAGAGGGACCTGCAGGTCCCCCATCCATCCGTTCTGGTTTTGACAGGTGGGATCGCTTTCGGCAGCGTGTAACAGCATTAGGGAGGGCTTTGAGGAGTGTTTGTACAGCCCGGCTGCCTTCCTTTCCTCATGGGATCAACCCAGGCTGGAGAGACACAGCCCTCCCCAGCAGCACATCTGGGCACCCCAATTAACTCCTGCTTGAAGGCCTACGTGATGGCATCCATCCATGCACCCGAAAGATGTTTTCCCTGTACCTCTGTGTGACCTCACGTGGTGCTCTGTGAGCAACGCCGCACAGTTCACACATCTCACTGCCTTCCCTGACTCAGGGCACGACGACCGCAGAGTTTCTGCTGCTGGTTCCGCTCGCCAAACCCAAAATGCATCCCTGTGAGCAGCACTGAGCACAGCTTCACCAGCAGGGTAACACTGCAGCTCCTTCCGTGCAAGGCAAAACACGAAACCAGCTGTAGCTCAGGAAACTATTAACAGGGAAAGGAGGAAAAAAAACAACAAAGTTTATTTCAAAAGGGAAGATTTGGGCTGTTTGCTTTTATTTATAAGAAGAAATCTAACCACGTGCTGTTAGAACAACAAAGCAATATGCAAGAAGAATGCTGCAGAGGACACAAACGTGCTGTGAGTGTGTGCTTCTCCCGCATGCACACATCCCAAACAAACCAGGTGCAGAGCAGTGCCTGCGCTTCACACCATCACAGCCCCAAAGCTCCTGCCATGCTCAGAGCACGGGGCTGAGGGGTTCCCAGCACACTCGTCCTGCCCTGGGCAGCGCATGGCACGTTGCCCTCCTGAGCCACGCGGTCGCAATTCCAAAGATGGAAATTCTGCCTGTGCTGTTTGGGTAACGGCACCAGCGAAATGGCATGTGCAAGGAACGGCGAGGCAGGGCTCCATCCTCTGCCTCAGAGAGCAAACATTCAGTAAGTGAAAAAGGTCAGGGGCAGAAGGAGCTGTCGAGGAGGCACTTTTGGGTCGGACGGGGCCCTGAGATTCTCCTCTTACTGCACGGAGGCCGTGCGGTGTCTCCAGTGTCGCCCGCAGGCTTCTCCCCATATCCTCCAATAAATCCATCACTTCAAATGTGACGCTGACATCCAGCGAGAAGCGGCTCTCACTCTCACGTTTCACCCGGCTTTTAGTTTTAAATTATCCACAAAAACAAACCTACGGACACACAGAGCACCGCGGGGCCGCTGTCCCATCGCGGGGCGGTTCATTCCAGCCCGAAACAAACCGCTGCCACCCCGCAGCGCCTCGGGGCAGCGACCCGCGGACAGACGGACGGCGCGGCGCCCACGGACAGACGGACGGCGCGGCCTTCTGAGCGCTGCCGGCTCCGTGCTGAAGGAACCGCAGAGCACAGCGCGATGCGTCCGTGCTGCGGGGAGAGCGCACCGCACGGCACCGCACCGCATCGCCCCGCACCGCCCGGCTGCGCCGCTCGGGGCCGCGTGGCTGCAGCGCAGGCCGGGCCGAACTGAGCGTCAGCACCGCGCTGACGGAACCGCGGAGCTCCCGCAGCGCTCGGAGCGACGAACGCCGACCGGGGCGGCCCGGCCGCGGAGGCGGAAAACGAAGGGAGAACGAAGCGCGGCGCGGCCGGAGCCGAGCGGCCCGCCGTACAGCGCGAGCCCCGCCCGCCCCGCGCCCACCCGAGCCGCTCCCCGCTCCCGGCCCCGCGGCCCCGCGGCTCCGCCCCGACCCCGCGCCGCGCCGGGCCCCGCTCACCTGCTGGGCCGCTCCGCTCCGAACTCCGCACCTCCGGACTCCGCCATCTTCGCTGCGCCGCCGCGGCCGGGCCGGGCTGGGAGGCGGCGGGCGCCGCGTTAAAGGCGCAGCGGCGAGCGGGGCTCGGGGAGCCGCTCCGCCACCGCCGGGGGTCACCGCGGAGCGGCCTCGGGAAACGCGGGGACCGCGGGTGGCGGCGCCCGGAACGGCTGCGCGGTGCCGCGGCCCGGGGGAGCGGAGCGGCTTTGGGTCCGAGATGGGGGTGGGGGTGGCGCTGAGCCGCACGGCGCCGTGGCTGCGCGCTGCGGCCGCTCGTTTTGTGAGCGCGGCCTCGCGGTGACCCGCAGCCGGGTGCTGAACGATTTCCATCGGGACTCCGTGCGTGAAATGCTTTCTGGGTTACGTGGTTACAGGGCCCGTGGCCTGGGGACGGACCTGCCGGCGTTGAGGGCAGTCAGTGGAGCCCAACAACCACCCAACCTCAGCCACCACGCAACCCCAACAACCACCCAACCTTAACAACCACCCAACCACAACAGTCAGACAAGCTCTCAATGACCACCCAACCCCAGCTACTGCCCAACCTTAACAACCACCCAACCAACTCCAACAACCACCCAACCCCAGCAACCACCCAGCCTTACAACCACCAACTTCAACAACCAAACAACCTCAACAGCCACCCAACCCCAACCACCCAACCTTAACTACCCGACCCCAACCCTCGCCCAGCCATCCATCCTGGACCAGGCTTTGAGGTGAAGCCCGCGCTGTGTGGGCGCAGCACTGCACTGCAGAGGATGCCATTCTGTTGTCACACCTGATGTCCTCATTGCCTTCCCATGGCCGTGCCCGTGGCCAGGCCTCATGTGCTGTGTAATTTCTCAAGCCGCCGCGCATCTGGAGGCGGCGGATGGGCAGGAGGGCATTCCACTGCCAGTGGAAATCCAGAAATTATTCATCCTGGTGGCTCTGCCAATGAGCGTGGGTAAATCCCTTTGATTTCCCATGCCTCGGCGTCCACATCTGTATAAGGGAAAGGGGGAATAAATGGGCTTGGAAAGCCGTGAAAACACCCTTTCAAGTCAGCCTGATGAAAACTTCATGTTCTGCAGCCCTCTGCTTCAAGGAGAGGAATCTATTTCAGAGGCAATGCTGTGTCTTTTTCCTATTTAAACCTTCTAAATCTGCTGGAGCATTAAAAATATTTGGCATTTCCACAGCACATTTCATTCCCAGCTCCAAATGCGTTTTACAGACATTCATTAATTAAGCCCCATGAAACCTTTGGGAGAAAGGGAAGCAGGACTCATTAATTTGCTGTTTGCGTGGCTGCGGTGCCCGCTGCGCCGTGCTGGGCTTTGGGATCGCTGCTCCTGCCACCCCCAGCCCTCATCCTGCAGCACCAGCCCCATCCATTCCGCCCTGCTTCCTCCAGGGCCGCTTTCTCTCTGCAGCTCTCCCTTCCTCTTTGCCAGCTTTACACTTCACACCTCCACATTTCATTTTTCAGGTTTCTGTGTGCATTATCACAAGCGCTTTTGTTTAAGGCCGCGGTTCCAACCTGGCCCTGCTGCCACCCGGCCCTCAGCGCTGCACCTCTGCTTCCCGGCAGGAAAAGCACCGCATGCTGTAAATGCCTTTCACATGTTCCCCAGATCCCAGTTAAATAGAACCCCCAAAGTCTCCCAAAAGCATGAAAAATGCATGTATACAACGCTGGAAGGGAGATGTGTTCCATAACAGCTCTGCTGACCAGGCGTGCTGACTTGTGTCATGCGGAGAGGGAAGCAGAGGGGGTATTTCGTGTTGCTCCAGACTGCCGATGGGACTCCATCTCTCGCAGCAGATCCAGGAACTTCCTCGTTACCGTTATTGTTTGATTTTATGGGCCATTTGATATTTATTTTTATTCCTATTCATTATTTGTTGAGTGCACTCAGCCCCGTCCCCACGGAGCCTGACTTATATCTAAGGTGATTTTTACGAGCAGCGTTAGCGCAGCAGCACTGCTGTAATGCATTGATCCTGCACACAGCCGCCAGGGCAGCCCAGCTCTCCTACTGTGGAGAGCTGCGATCCCCCCATAAAAGCCCAAATCCGACTTACAGGGGAAGAAACAAAGGGATCAGCCCCAAACTTTGCACATCCCTCGTTTTCCTGAGGCTCGCTGTAAGCCGTCGGGATGTTGGAGCCCCACAGGCACGAGGCCCAGCCCTGGGCCTGCTCAGCACACCCGAACTCCCTCCTGTCACAGCCTCAAGTCCCACATCTGTGCTCCACATCTTCCCCCGGCACTGCAGGCTCCCCATAAAGTTCTGGGCTTCCCCCCCCCATTTGTCCCACCAATGCCCAGCAGCAGCTCTGCACACTGCTGTCAGCTCCATTGGCTGTGGGTGCAGGCAGCCATCAGATGGAGCTTTTTTTCCCGATTCCTGCTAGATTCTCCCCAACACAACGCAGCCTCTCGCCTCCCCTCACGCTGTTGGCGCAGAGGAGCAGTTGGGTGACCTCTCTTGCTTGCTGCCTCCACACAGCGCCAGCACCAGCGCTGCTCCATCTCCTGCTGGCACAGTGCTGGTGCCACTTCTGGTGCTGGTGCCACTTCTGGTGCCGGCAATCGCATCCCTCTCCGTTCCTGGTTGGCTGCTCCCCCTAATCCCCATGTAATCCCAGCAAGCACATGAGCTGGGGAAGCACACGGGCTGGGGCAGGCCTGCATGTGCCAGGGCCGTCCCTTCCCCTTCCTTCCATTTCACCCCATCAGGACGCCCTGCTCGTGTCTCCTCACCGCCGCACTCCGGCACAGAGATGCTCCCGGTGCCTCCCGGGGGGCTGTGAGCACGGCACACCCCCTCCTCCTCCCTCACAGCGCTCCCGTAGGGCACGGAGCAGCTCACCACAGAGCTGAAGCAACGGTGCATCACAGCATCCTTGCTGGGATGGAGACCGCCGGCTCCTTGGCCAGGGGAAAGCACGGCCATCGCATCCCGTACAGCTAACAGCTGTGTCCGTGCACCCATAGGTGTAGGCACGGCCGTGCCCTGCAAGCTGGAGGCCAGCTGGAGCAGAAAACCGGCAGCGGTGCCACGTGGGCTCTGCTTTGCGGGGTGGCTGCACGACACTCGGCGTCCTTCCGCTCCCAGCGCCGCCTTCAGCGTCGCTCTCCGTCCCCAGCGCCGTCCGACAGAGCCGCGATGCAGCAAAGCGGCCCGGCCCGGCTCGCACGTGTCGTCCCCCGGTGAGCAGCGGGTTGCTCCGCCGCCGGGCGCCCAGCAGGTGCTGCGGGAAGCCGTTCCCACCCGCGCGGCCAAACCGCAGCCATACGGCCGCGCTCCCCCTGACCAGCTTGGCTGCGCTCCTCACCTGGCAGAAGAACACACGGCAGAGAGAATAAACACGGAGGGAAGCGAAAGCCCCTCGCGGCCCAACGCACGCGGTCCGCGTTCCAAGAAGTAATGAAGCCCAGGGAATGGAAAATTAATGTCACTTGGCGGCTGGCGGAGGCACGCAGCGCAGTGCCGGCTGCGGATGGGGCGCTCCGGCCAGCGGCACCGCGCCGATCCCTGCCGCCTGGACACGGGAAAGGATTTGGCTTTGTTGCTCCCCCTCTCCCCCGAGCCGTCCCTCGAGCTGGGCTGGAATGTGCGTGGTAGGGACAGAACCAATCCCATTAGCACCAGGAGATTGTTTTTCGTTTGGTTTTCCTGTTGCTGAATCACCCGCGGCTCTTCTCCTCCCAGGGGGGTGGGGGGGATGTGGGGAGGAGGATGGGCAGCTGATCCCCCCCACCGGCAGCCGGTTCGACCCATCCTCATCCTCACTCCTCTGATGAAGGTTTACCCCCCCCCCAGAGCCCCAGCCCGATGAAGTTGCCCGGGACAGCAGCGGTGTGGCCGCGCATTGAGCAGAGAGCGATGAGGACACAGGCAGCCCTTGCCCAGACGAGGAGCTCGGGCCCTCTTTCCATCATCTTCAAAACACGCGCTCTGTGAAGGCCCAAAACCGCCGCTTCCTCCCCATTGTGTTCCCTTATCAAAGCCCTTCATTCCTCGCTGTGAGCCGCGGAGAAGCCTTGTGTGGCTGCTCTGTGCTCTGTGCCCAGCCGGCCCTGCTGGGAAAGAGCGGGGGGAGCAGCGGGTGCAGCCCCGACCGACCATGGATCGAACTGCGATGGACACAGCGGGGTGCACGAAGGGGGCTTTGGGGACCCTTCCCCACCCCCCCATCCCAGCCCTGGGTTTCTGCCCCATCAGCTCCCGGGGAGGGAAATCCGTGCGTGAACGCACGGCAGCGTGTGAGCGGCTGTGGAGCGGGGCCAGCTCCGGGCAGCTGAGATTTCAGTGGGGCAGGGAGGGGGGGGGCGCCCCTGGGGGGGTGGAAAAGGCAGCGGCAGCGGCAGCCGGACCCAGCGGGGCTGCGAGCGGCGGCACCGAGCGGCACGGGCACCGAACGGCGGCACGGCACGAACCGGGCGATGCTTCGAGGTCCACCGTGGGGTGCTGGGGGGGCAGCTCGCCGCCTCCCCCCGGCTTTTTGGCGGCCGTGGGGCCGCCGCTGGCCTCAGCGCGGCTGACAGTCCCCACCTACCGGCCTGCGCTTCCCTCCCGAGCGTGGCTGAGCTGAAGCCGGTGGGGAGGACGTGGCCCTTCGCAGCCCCCGATGCCCACCGTGGGGTGAGGGCGCGATCCCACCGCTCCTCCCCATGGCATCGCTCCTGGCACATGGGGCCACACACCGCGATGTTTTTCTTTCCCCGTGAAAAACTTGCAAGGAGGGAACGAGAAGGAAAAAGGCGTCGGGTGGAACTCAGCCCGGCTGCCTGCAGGGGGGTGGAACCAGCGGATTTCATGCGTCTCTCCTCACTGCAGCGGGGTCCCTCCTCACCTGCTCCTTCCTGGGCACGGCTCCCTGCGCCCCGCGCCAGCAGTGAGGAATCTGATCCAGCCTGAAGGCGAGGAGTCTGTTTGCAGCCCCGTCCCAGGAGGGACCGCCGGAGCCCGCGGCGCTCAGGGTCTGCCAGCTGTCCGTCCCACCTCCCCCTGCGCCGGGGGCATTCGGGCAATAAGGGGTTAATGGGTAATGAGGGATCGGGGGTTTGTTGGGGGGCAATGCTGTGCCGTGGGCTTCCCACCAAGGGTTCCCGAAGGGCTTTGTCCCCTTCTGCTCCATCGCCGGATGCCGGCATCATCACCAACGCCCCGAGCTGCACACGGGAAATGTGGGTGGAAAGCAGCAGCGCTGAGACGTGCAGTGAGGGGGGGAGGGGGTCGCCTCGGGACCCCCACCTCGGGGACACAGACGGGCTGCAGAACAGCTCTGCTGCGAACGGGGCTCTGTGGGGGAAGGCGTGCGTGTGCACGGCAGCCCTCGCGCTGCGCCGCCTTACAGCCATCCGCGCTGCTTCTTGCACGGAGCCGGGACCGACCCCGCACCCCGGGGCTCAGACCCACACCCAGAAACCAGCGGGCCAACCCTGGTACAAACCTTTTATTTCTCCTCCCGTGTCCGACCCGCGCTCTGCTCGCGGTGTGGCGCCAGGTTTGTTTCCTGAACCCATCTCAGAGTGTGGGAGGGGGGGAACTGCTGGAGGGGACGCTGCACCCCTGGGACTCTGCAAATGAGGGGGGGGTCGGGACAACACAGACTGCACCAACACCGAGCTGAGCTGCCAGAAAGCAACACCAAGAAGTGCACTCCAACTACGGACACGAGACCCCCACCCACTCCCCAACCCTGATATGTTCACTGTGATATGGAGCAGCACAAAATTGATGGGGCTGGGGGACACCTCCAGGGATGCCCCCTCACCCCACAGCGACACACATCACTGCCTCCCAACGTGGGGTGAGTGTAGGAACCGATGGGAAGGGGCACGGGCAATGAGTTACTTTGTACCACGTGTTGGGAGGAGGTGGGGGGCTGGGTGCCACCACGGGGTGCCCGGGTCTGGCAGACTGCATGCCGGTGTGAATCAAACACAGAACAATGCACAAAGTGATGGAGATGGGGAGAGGGGAGATGGCCCCGTGTGCCCTGAGCACTGCTGCGGGTGGGGGGCTGCACAACGGGGCCCCCCGGACACCGGCCCTCATCCCTCACGGGGGCACGAGGTCAGTGCCACCCGGTCCTGCCCTGTGGGATGCTGTGGAGATGTGGATCATCCCAGGAACGAGAGGATGGGAAATGTCACTCTGTCACCAGCCAGTGCCCCCCGCCGGTGTCACGGAGTGGAGAGAGAGCACAGAACCATCGCAGAGCGTCCTGCAGCCCCAGCCAGGGCCCGGCCGGGTGCTCACATGGGCACGGGGGCGGCGGATCGGCTGCTCTCTCCGCTTTGGCTGCCAACACCAAATCCATTGGCCACGTTCCGGCTCCCGCGGGGCCATCGGCGGAAGGGAGTTCCCAGGGCTGGGGCCGGCGCCGCGGGGGCTCAGCCCGAGGTGGGGGCCGGGCTGTGCCGAGCCAAAGCCCCCCCAGGCGCTGCCTCTGCCCCGCTGGAGCCGTGCCCGGAGGGGGGGCCGGGGCTGCGCTCCCCCCTTCCATGCTGGCGGTGGTCGCTGGGCTCTGGGCAGCGGGAGTGCAGAGTGCAGCAGTGCTGACGGAGGGGGAAAGTTCCAGGCTGTGGCCGATGGAGGCAGAGGGATGAGGTCGGAAGGGGGACCGGCATGGGGACAGTGAAGTGATGAGGAGGTGATGGGGAGAGGTGGAGCACTACAGGATGGTCTTGTCCAGGTCGACCTTGAGTGGCAGCGGCCCCACATCCTCACCGTGTGTGGGGCACAGAGTGACGGCGATGACGGGCGGCAGTGGGAACACACTGGGGCCACGCGGGTCCTCCAGGCACTCCCTGTCACCATTGATGCTCAGAGGCTGAAAAACAGTAGAGGGCACCGTGTGACCTTGGGCCTCACTGTCCCCAGCCTGCAGACGATGCAGCACTGATGCATAACACCCACCAATGCAGCACCCACAGCATAACAGCAGCACAGGGGCGGCCGATACCTGAGTCCTGATGTGCTGCTCGGGGGCGGTCACCAGGCTGGCACAGCTCAGCCACAGCATCACCACGATGGAGAGGAAGAGGCAGGCGGCCAGGATCCAGCGGGGGAGGCCCGAGCGCCTATAGCACCCCCGAACCCGAGGGAAATAGGGCCGCATTATGGCAGTGCACTGGGTATGGGAAGGGGGTCCCCGCAGCCCCCGACACCTACTTGGCCATGCAGCCCAGGAAGTCGTGCTCTGGCTGTGGGGTGTCCATGGGTTTGGCTTTGCCCCATGGCTCCTTCTTGGGGGGGGACTTTTCCTCCTTCTGCTGGGGGCCTGGAAGCAAGAGAAGCAGTGCTGAGAGCGGGCATCACTGTGCAAAGTGCAGGGTGCAGGATGAGGGGTGCAAGGTGTGAGCTGTGAGGTGCACAGTGCTGGCTGTGCTCCCCTGGTGGCTCGCTCCCTGCAGGGGGTGCACAGAGCTCCTGCAGCTCCTTGCTATGTGTGCCATGGGTTTGGGAAGCAGATCAGAGCCACAATTTGTTCCACTCTGGTGGGATCTGAAGCTGCCAGGAGGGCTCCTGACCCAGACAGCAGCAGAGCAGTCCCTCACCTGTGTGGAGTTGGGGGGAGTGGGCATCGTTCCCTGGTTCAGGCCACTCTGGTTGGGTCATCTGAGCTTCAGGCAGCGGGAACTCCATGTGGGGCTGCGACTGGAGGAGGGGAGAAGCAGTCAGCGTGAGGGCCCCATCCCATCCAGTCCCCAGCAGGAAGGGCTTGGGACCCCCACCTGGAACACCACCACTTTCCCATCGTCCGCCTGCAGGTAGAAGGTCCACGTGGAGGAGATGAAGCTGTGGGCAGAGCTGACGATGTCAGTGCAGAAAGAGGAGACCAAATCCAGCACCGACAGCGACGGCGCCTTCACCTCTGCGCTCTGCAAAGCAGCGGGGACGCGGCGTCACCTCAACCCCCCCCCATCAAACAACACCATGCAGGGACACGGCTGCGCCGAGCCCAGCGCTCCTCCAGAGCCCCATTCCCACACCCTGCAGCCACCAGGGGCCCCTTTGGGACGGACGCCCCCCTCCGGCCCCATCCCGCGGTGTCCCCCCGGCCCCGTGCTCCCCCAGCGGCTCAGGGCGTTCCCGCTGGCAGTGTCCCCATGCCCCGGATTTTTGGCCGTTGTGGCAGTTTGTTATTTTTAACGCATCCCTGCAGGAATCTGCCGCTCCCCGCCGGCGTTTTGCCGACCGCCCCTCGCGCGGTCAGAGCGGCGCACGGGAAAGAAATAGGTCAGATGCTGTCTCTAATTATTCTGCTAAATCTGCCCGGCCCGACCGTCTGGGAAACGCAGAGCAGCGCTGGGGGCGACGCTGTGTCCGTCCCTGGGCTCTGCCCCGTGGAAATGGGATGGAATGGAGTTTTTGGGACCCTCCGCTTTGGCCCTGCTCCCTACAGCACCGCCTCGCTCTGCGCTGAGAGCCCCTTCCTTGGGCTGAAGGCTCGCTTAATTAATTGGGCAAAAGCTGCATTAATTAAACACGGGAAGGAAAGCGTTGATAATTGCTGGGAAGGATCAAAACCCGGGGAATCCACGCCAGCGCTCAGCCCACACCTCCCACCCTTGGAACCCACAGCAGAGCCGGGCGGCACCGGGGGGCACCAGCCCACCCCCCTCACCTGCTCCTTCCTCTGCACGTGGGGCAGCTGCTCGCGGCACCCGGTCCTGCAGCCCCACTGCTCCTCCTCTCCAATGTAGGCCTCGGCACACGCTGCAGGGCAGGGATGTGGGGTGAGGATGGAGGGGGGGCAGATCCCCACAGGGGACACCGGTGCCACCCGCGCCTCCCCGCTTGCACCCATGGGCCGTATGGGATGCAGCGGTGCAGCGGAGGTGTCGGGGTGGGGAGAACCCATTTGGGGCCGGGGGGGGGGCCGCTCACCTGCCTCACATTCAGCCCTGGTGCTGTTCAGCCCCGCGCTCGCATCCACAAAGTGGCAGATGGAGAACAGCCGGCAGCCGCGGTGACAGGCGCTGAGCACAGCGTCCTGCAGGCACAGGGCACAGAGCTGGCACACAGTGCGGCCAGGGGCTGCATCCGACCCCCAGTGTGGCCCCCCCAGGAGACTGCCACACTTTGGGGGGCTGCCACCAGCCACACTGCACCCATAGAGCTGTAAGAGCAATGGGGTCTGTGTCCTGAGAGGATGTGGCACGGCCCTGCGTCGCTGTTGGGCATCCCATATGGGATTCCCTTCTGGAAGGGCTGTGGGGGGTGCACGGGTAGGGGGGGGTGCACACGTTGGGGGGGGAGTGCATGGCACTGTGTGCATGGGATCTGCACGCATGGGAGGAGGTTTTCATGCATAGGAGGGCTGTGCACGCATTTGAGGGTTTGCATGCATGGGGCTGTGCGTGCATTTGTGGTGCGTGCATGGGGGCTGCGTGCTGGGGGGGGGGGGGGGGGGGGTAGGAAAAAAGAGAGGGGGGGGGAAAGCTACCGTGTGTGCCTGCACGGGGGGGGATCCACCGTGGGGAGGGGCCTATGGGTGCCGGGGGGGTCCATGACACGTACAGTGGGCCCAGATGGGTGCAGCTCCTCCCCTCCCCCGCCTCCGGGCAGCGCGGTCCGTCCGGGCTGTTCTACCCGCGGCGGTGTCACGGATCTGCGGCCTCATTCAGCCCCACCGCAGGGGTCGAACCCCCTGCGTTCTCCCCTCCCCACCCCCTCCCTTCAGCCTCAGTACGGCCCTGTTATCCCCGTTATCCCTGTCCCGATCCGAGGCTCTGAGCGCTCACTTCGCACTCCACCTCCTCACCGCGGCCCCCACCGCCCCCGGGGGATGGGGGGGCTCCGTGACGGAGATACAGAAGGAGATCCCAAAGCAGAATGGGACCCCTGGAGGCACTCAGGCCTGGGGATGGGCGCAGCAGTGCGGACACCCCCAGCCCAGGGGGGGTTGCCGGGGGGGCTCAGCAGGGGGGGAACACGCTGACCACCACCACCCCCCCCGGTAGCTGCAGGCCCAGATTGCGGGCGGCGTTGCCCGGTGCTGCCGGTACCCCCCCGCGGCGCTCCTGTTTCCCGGTGCATCCCCTGGTGCCACGGATGCTCCCCCCCGCTTCCCCCCGATGCCCTCAGTGCTCCCTCCCGGTGCTCTGAACACCTCCGGTACCCCCCCCCCGGTTCTCCCGGTACCCCCCCGCTGCTCCGGGTCCTTCCCCCCGCCATCCCCCTCAACCCCCCACCCCCCCCCCCCCCCCCCCCCCCCCCCCGGGGGGCCCCCGGGGGGCCCCACTGCCCCGGACCGGGGCCGGTGTCCCCGAGCTGCGCCGAGAACGGATCTCCCCCGGCGGCGGCGGTGACGGTGGCGGCGGTGAGCGCGAGGCCGAGCGCGAGCAGCGCGGGGGGGCGCGGGGCCGCCATGGCGGGGACGGAACGGAACGGAGCGGAGCGGAGCGGAGATGCCACCGCCGCCGTTCGGCCCCGCCGTGACGCGCCGTGCGCCGGGCGGGGGCGGCGGGGGGAGCCGGGGGGGGGAACCGCAGTGCCGCAGCTCCGCCGGTACCGGAACCCCCGGAGAGGGTGCGTGGCACAGGGGGGTGAGGGAGGATGAAGGGGTGGCAGGAGAACACGGGCAGTAATGGGTTAATGGGGTTAATGGCGGGGGGGTGGGGGTGGGGGGCAGAAAGGACTGAGGGGGTCCGGAGGGACACGGAGGTGTGGGAGGATCGAGGGATGCGGGGACACGGGGGGAGGCATGAGGATGGGGGGCTGCATGGGGAGCAGGAGGTGTGGGGGAATCCCGGGGGGGAGATGAAGTGGGACTGGAGGATGTGTGGGGGGGTCGCAAAGCAATGCTGGGATCCTCGGGACGTGGGGGGGGCTCTGGGGCCACGAGGGGACACGGACAGAGGCGGGGAGACCGGGGGGGGACACGGGGACATGGAGGGGGAGCGGGGCACGTGGGGGCTGCAGAGGGGCGGGGGGCACTCAGGCTCTGCTGGCCATCATCCCCCCCCCGGGCAGCACCCCGCACATCTCCGCCCCCCGCAGTTTCCCCCCCCCCCCCCCCGGCGCAGCGCCCGGCCCCAGATTTACGGCTTTTATTTCGCAGGGCTTAGCAGACATCAAAGCGTGGGCTCGGCCTCGCGCTCCCGGCTCTGCCCGTCTCCCTTATTGATGGCAGCACCCCAACGCGGGGGGGAGGGAGGAGGAGGGCGGGGGGCTCCACCACCCCCGGCCCTAATGGGGAACTCATGGCCGGAGCGCTGCCGGGGGGCTCCGTTGGGCCCCTCCATCAGCCCGCTGCTCCTTCAGCCCGTGCGCCTCGTTAGGAGCGGTGGGAGGAACGTGCTCTGGAGGGGCTCGGGTTGGCTGCGCTCCCCCAGCCCCCTCCCAGGCCCTCCCCCACCCCCCCCAGCCCTGCAGTCTCCTGTCCGGCGCCGCTGACAAATGGCGAAGTAAATGGGACAGATTGGGGACTGCTGCCGTAAATCACAGCGCGGTGCTGCAGGTGGGTCCCCATCAGCTGTGGGGCAGAGCTGGGGCTGCTGCCAGCAGGGGGGGCGGGGGAGGGAGCGGGGGGGGCACAGAACCTGATGGCCTGAGTGCTGGTGGTGCCAGCACTGGGACAACTGGGGGCAATGGGGGAAAAAAATGGGGGCAATGGGAGCAATGAGTGCAATGGGGGCAATGGAGGCACTGGGGTTACTGGGAGCATGGAGGGGGCACTGGGAGCACTGGGAGCACTGGGAGCATTGCCAGAGCCGCTCCCCACACCGCCCGCCCTCTGCCTGGCACCGTCCCACACTCTCAGCCCCTCCACTCGTGTTTTAATAGAAAAAAACAGAGCCCCTCCCGAGCATTAAAACACCACAGTTGGCAAATATTGACTGTGGGTGACCCCCCCCCCCCCCGGGGCCGGGGGGGGGCCCTCAACGGGGGTTGCGTTTATCAGTGACCCACATTCCTCCTGCAGCACTCTGTGCCCAATTGGGAGCGGTGCCCTCCCCGCGGTGCCCCCACGCCCCCCCCAAACCCCACTCCCCATTTTGGGTTTTTTCCCATCGGCGTCGGCGCTGCGCAGGCGGGGGCTGCGGGGTGGGGGCGGCACGGAAGAGGTTAAAGCAGTTATAAATTACCCGACGGACGGACGTGGAAATGCTACAGAGAGGAATAGAAGGAAAACTCGGCCCGCTGGATTCTTGGCATTTCCAGCCTCTTTATTTGTCCCACAGGTCACTTCAGAAGGATGCAGGCGGTCAGACAGCTCCGCTGCGCCCGTCCCTGGGCTGTGCTGGGGGGGGGGGGGCCGGCGTTGTGCCCCCTGCCCCCCCCGCAGCCACGTGTGCCCACGTCCGAGGAGTGCTGCGCCGTGCCGGGAGTCACTGGTGGGGTTCATGGGGGGGGATGCGCTGTGGGGAGGGCGGCATTTTGGGGTGACGTTGGGGAGGTGACACTACGGAGTGACAGCGAAGGGGGGTGGCAGCACCTCGGGCCCATCGGGGGGCAGCCGTGGCCGCCCAGCCCCGCTCGGTGCCGTGGGCAGAGCGCTGCGCACTCAGCGCTGCAAAGGTCACCGCCAAAGGGCAGCAGCTCCATACGGAGCTCCGCTGACTCAGACGGCGCTGCCGCGGTCCCGCTGCGCCCGGTCCCCGTCCCCACACCGGGTGTCACTGCCCCGCTGCTGCCCTGACCCCGTCCCGCTCCCCGCCCCGCCCTCGCCATCCCCAGCGGTGACACGGAGGTGCCCCCAGTGGGGTCCCTCTCCTCAACACCGCCGTCCCCTCCGTGACACCGTCATCCCCCCCCTCCTTCACCCTCAGGGACCCCACGCGGCCCCGCTCCGGCTGCCCCCCCCCGGCGCTGGCAGGCGCGGAGCTGGGGCGGCACTTTCCCATGCTGGGTGTCTCCCTCAGGCTGACATTTTTGGGAAATTTCAACGAAAACACTTCAGAAGGTTCCAACAAAACGGGACGATGGGAAAAGGCATAAAGGCATTGTTTTGTCTCTCTTTTTTTTTTTTTTTTTCCTCCTTCTTTTTTTTTTTTTGTTTTCTTTTTTTCGTTTTTCCAATCTGTGCCGCCCCTTCGGATGGGCTCCAGCCGCACGCTGCTTCCATTCCCCACGGCTGTCACCTCTGTCCCCACGCGACGTCACCCTGTCCTGCGTGGCGTCACCCCACGCTGCCAGTCCTCTCCCCACGCAGCCCTGTGAGCAGCACAGCCGCGCTGTGGGGGGAGGAGGAGGGCTGAGCCTAACTCTCACTGTCACCCCGTGCCTCAGGTGTTCCCTATCATAGATCCCGTCCCCATCCCAAGATCAGAGTCAGGGCCGGGGGTCCCGTCCCCCCCCCCACATCCCCTCCTCTGGAGGAAAGGTTGGGGACGGCTGGGGTGCAGTACGGCCCAGGTGTCCCCCAACACGAGGGGGGGCGGCTCTCGGCACCCCCTCTGCCTCATCCCACTCTGCTCTGCCGCAGGGACACACGGATGGGGACGGTGCCACCGCCGGGAGCTGCTGGCCCGGGGCTCGGTGCCGTCGCTCCAGTCGGGAACACGAGCGGTGCCACCTGCGGCGTCACGGCCGCCCACCGCTGAGTCCTCGCGTCCCCGGGAGCACCGCGGAGTCCCTCGAGGCATTTTCTCCACTTCTGTTGTTACTGGAGGGGAACCTCGGGGTTATCTCGGAGAAAAAAAGACGGGGATTAGGGAGAAAATATTCCACAAAACAAAACCAAGCCCAGAAAACAGCCCCGAGGGCTCCACCGCACCGCGCGGGGATGAGGCGCGGGGGGAGCGGCCCCGGGGGCGCGGGAGTGTCCGGGCGGCAGCGCTGAGTCACGGCGGGACGGGACGGGACGGGACGGGACGGCTCTCCCCCATCTACCGGACGGGGGGGCACCGGGCACAGCGCATCCCGCGGCGGAGGGGCGGCGGAGGCGGCGGGCACTGCGGGCACAGAGCCGGCACCGGAGCGGCCCCCGAGGACCGGTGCCTTTCTGCCCCCCGGGGGCGGTCCCGGGCCGGGCGGGGCGGGGCGAGGGCGGCATTTAGGGCTTTGGCAGAGCGGGGGCTGCTCAGACTTGTTCGCGACTTCCCCGGACGTGTCGGTGCGCTCCGCCGCGGTGGGCACCGACGGGCACCGACACCCCCCTTCCCCCCCCCCCCATGCCGGCCATGCCGGCCCTTTTACCGCTGCTGTTGCTGTGCCTGCGGCTGCTCCGCGCTGAGCCGCCCGCGTGTGAGTACGGCCCGGGGGGTTCGGGGGGGCCGTGCCAGAGCGGACGCCGTCGGGGCTGGGATTGGGGTTGGGGCTGGGGCGGGCGCTGCGCGGGGACCCCCGGCTCTGTGCCGCCGCTCTCCTCCCCTCTCTCCTTTCTCTTCTCCCCCTTCCCTCATTCATTCCGGGCCTTGTGCCCCCCCCCCCCCCCCCCCCGCCTTTCCGGGTTGCGTGCCCCCGGGGCTGCGCTCCCCTCCCGCGGGGCGATGGGAACCGCCCGCCCCACTCCCTCCCCGGGACGGAGCGTGACGGGAACCCCTGGCAGCGCCCGACCCCCGCCCTGTGCCCGACCGCGAACCATGGGGCGGCCCGGCCCCGGGCCCCCGCAGCACCCCCCCCCCAGGGGAGACGTGTCCCCCACCCATCGCCCCCTGGGAGCCGTGTGCCCCCTCCTTTCCCCATGGCGCACCCCCTCCGGATCGCCGTCTCCTGCGGAGCAGCGCAGCTCCGCTCCCCCACCCCGGACAATGGACCCCCCCCTCCGTCTGGAGAACAATAGCGAACCCCACACGGCGATCCACGACCCCCCCGGCCAGCAGGGCTGACCTTCCCCAAAGCCCCCGGAGAACAATAGGCGCCCCTTTCCCCCCATGGAGAACAATGAGCCCCCCCCCTCCCCGTCCCAGAGAACAATGAATCCCCCCTTCTCCCCCATCAGAACAATAGGGAGCGCCCACCCCTGCGGAGAACAACGGATCGCCCTCAAAAAAGGGGAGCGGGTTCCTGGAGGGGGTTCCTTACTGGGGGGGTTGGGGGGGGGAGTTGGGGACAGACGTGGAGATGCCACACCTGGGGTGGGTTCTGCGCTGGGGTCCCGCGGCGGTGCCTTGGGGTCCCGCGAGGCTGCGAGCGCGGAGCGGCCCCATTCGCGTTCCCCACGGCTGGAGGTTCGGCTCCTCGGGGCGATGTTCGCCCAGCGCGTCCCGGCTCGGGGTGGCACCGTGGTGGCACCGCGGTCCCCATCCCGCCCCGCGTCCATCGGCTCGCGTGCCCCGAGCGCTGCGGGTCATTCACGGGAAGAATCACGGAGCGCTGATCGGGGCTGGGCTGCGAAAGCAGCCGCGGCGGAGAAGCAAAACGCGGTGGGAGCGAGAAGGGAAAGCGCTCTCCGGGTTCTCACGTTGCCCGTAGGGCTGCGGGGTGGCACAGCGCTCCAGAGCTCGGCCCCACCGCCGCTCCCCCACCCCACGGCCGCAGGGACCCCCGGGTCCCGTCCCGCCGAGCGGTGCCCCCGCGCTCCCCACCTCCTTTGTCCCACGGTCGGAGTTCGGTCCCGCGGCCCCGACGTGCGGCAGCGCTGGAACGGGCGCAGCCAAATCTCCTTTTAGAGAGCGAAGTTCCGCGCTGGAATGCCGCGAGCCGAGGGACGGGCATCAGAACCGCCATCGGCGGAGGAGAGGGCGAGAGGGGGGAGCGCAGCGGGACGCGGCCCCGTCGCTTCACACCCATTTCGCTTGATTTTTTTTCAGCGCCGCCCAAATCTCCTTTTGTTCTTCGGAGCAATCGTTGCTTTCGGTCTCCGCGAGCCCCAATAACGTGTCGGAGCTCTCGGACGCTGAGCGGGGGGTTTCCCTTTTCTCTCGCAGCCCTTAAAACGCCTCGATGTAAAACCGAAAGGCGATCCGGCCCTTCGGAAGAAGAGCGCAAACGTTCCCGACACCCTGAAATGTGCTTTTACTTTATGGCGTTACTTAACACCTGAGCAGCATTTGTTTTTTTTACAATAGGAAGGCAATAAAACCCCGGGCAGGTATTCTCGCTGCGCATTCCACCACCCCCCGGCCCGCTCCGCTCCCATCTGAAAACTTCACACTTTTCCCTTTTATAACACATGTGGCTGCGAAAGAAAAAGGAATGACTGCGAGAGGAGAAAAGCCAAAGGGACGCGGCCCGTGAGCGGCGTGCTTTGTGCTGCAGGCGGTCGGATCGGCTGCAGTTGGGGCCGAGGGCTGCCCGTGGGGGGGCTGAGGGGTGGTGGGGGCTGCAGCCCACCCGGGTGTGGGGGCTGTTCGGAGCCCCCCCCCCCCAGCACTGCGGGGCACGCGGGGCCGCACTGAGCTGCCGCTGAAAGCCGATCGGGGCCGGGAGGTCGGAGGGGAGCGGAGGTCGAGGCGCTTTCCGGGAGGTAATTAGCAATATTAGCCCGGCACGCGCGGCCCCGCAGCGCCTCGGCAACGAGTGCTGGGGGATGTCAGCACCGGGTCGTTTTCCCCTGCGGAACGTGCGAGCAGCCCGCTGTGCTTTGAAGCCTTTCCGTGCGCGGTTTGCTCTCCTCCCAAAGCAGGGAAGCGAGGGCGGTGGTTGCCGGGGGGTCCCGGTAGGGGATGTGGGTTCCCCCCCAGCCCCGCAGCGCGGTGCAGCAGCAGCACATGGTTTGCGTTAGGGTGCTCAGCTCTGCGGTCCGCACCGCGGAGCAACAGAAAGCCAAAAAACCAAACCGCCCCCAAACTTTCCATTGTTGCTTTCCAATGGGGGGAAAAAAACGGAGCCCGGCCCCAAAGCGGGCACGGAGCGACGCGCCCACGGTGCCGTGCTGCGCCGCGCATCGCTCCCCTTCCCGTTGTCTCCGGCCGCAGACCCTGCAGTGATCTCCCCTCAGGACCCCACGCTGCTCATCGGTTCCTCCCTGACCGCCACCTGCACCGTCAGCGCCGACCTCCGCCTGCGCGCGCAGGACCTGTACTGGACGCTGAACGGCCGCCGTCTGCCCGCCGCCTCCTACGCCGCCCTCGGCCCCACCACGCTCAGCGTGGCCCTCGCCCGCCTCAACGGCTCCCGGCAGCAGTCGGGGGACAACCTGGTGTGCCACAGCCGCGACGGCGGCATCCTGGCCGGCTCCTGCCTCTATGTTGGACGTACGTCGGGCGCGTCCGTCCGTCTCCATCGTGGTGCCGTTGCCCCTCGGCGCAGCGCTGTCGCCCCAAGGCCGCGCGGCGCTTTTGGCACCTCGTGCTGAAATTACAGTTGTCCGAATCAATAATCGTTAAGATTTTATCTCGGGCTATTTTAAGGATGATTTTACGTTCTAAGAATACAGAGGCTTAACTGGGAACAGAGCGCTTATTTTTATTTATTTATTTCGGTTGCTGTTCCCAAAAGAAAACAGCTCTGTTGCTCAGCACGGGCTGCAGTCCTCCGCTGCCCCGTGGGGCTGGTGGGGGTCTCGGCAACACCAACCTTGCAGGGCTGTTGGTGATGCCGTCCCCATGCCGTCCCCAGTAGGCATTGGCTTGCAGAGCCAGCGTGCGGTCCCTTCGGGTGCTGCTCACGGAGCCCCTTCACGTCTCGTTGTCCCTTTGTCCTCTTCCAGTACCCCCAGAAAAACCAGTCAACATCTCCTGCTGGTCCAAGAACATGAAGGACCTCACCTGCACGTGGGCCCCAGGGACGGAGGGGGAGACCTTCCTGCACACCAACTACACGCTCAAGTACAAGCTCCGGTAGGCGCCTGCGGGTGGATTCCTTCCCTTCCTCCCAGTGTGAACGTGGGATTTTGAGGGCTTACAGGGGGAGCTTCGGGGCGGCGTGGGGACGGAAACCCAACACCGCTGCTGACGGCGTTAAGTGGTGGATAAACGAGGCGCGGGCCCGGCGCCGTGCTTTCCTTGGGCAGGTGTGCGGGTCCCGCTGGGCTCACAGCCCCGGGGCTGTGCTCATCACAGGTGGTACGGCCGTGACAACACGTGCCAGGAATACCACACGGCCGGGCCCTACTCCTGCCACATCCCCAAGGACCTGGCCCTCTTCACGCCCTATGAGATCTGGGTGGAGGCCTCCAACCGGCTGGGGGTGGCCGTGTCCGATGTCGTCATGTTGGACATCCTCGATGTGGGTGAGTGTTGGGTTCCAGGGCCCGGGGGGGGGGGGAGGCGGGTCAATCTCAAACCATGAGGGTGGTTGGGGTCGGGTCGGAGCCGAGTGGTGTTGGATTGGCTCTGAACCCATCGGGAACTGCTGCCCCATGTGCCCGCAGTCACCACCGACCCGCCGTCCGATGTGCACGTCAGCCGTGTGGGGGACCTGGAGGACCAGCTGAGCGTGCGCTGGAGCTCCCCGCCGGCGCTGAAGGATTTCCTCTTCCAAGCCAAGTACCAGATCCAGTACCGCGTGGAGGACAGCTCGGAGTGGAAGGTTGGGGGGCAGCAACGGCGCGGTGTTGCCCAGCTGTGGGTCGGTGCCGGGGTTCTGAGCCCTGCCCTCGCTCTGTAGGTGGTGGATGATGTGGGCAACCAGACCTCGTGCCGCCTGGCAGGGCTGCGTCCCGGCACCGTCTACTTCGTCCAGGTGCGCTGCAACCCCTTCGGCATCTACGGCTCCAAGAAGGCCGGCATCTGGAGCGACTGGAGCAACCCCACGGCCGCCTCCACGCCGCGCAGCGGTGAGCGCTGCTGCCTGAGCCCCCTCCCCAGCTGCTCCCCCCCTTTCCTGTGCACGCACTGAGGCCGTTCCCGCTGTGTGCCCGGCACCTGGATTTCTTGCAAAGGAGCCAATTCCCCGCTCTGATTTCCCGGCGGGGAGGCGGAGAGCCACGCGTTTCCCTACCCCAGGTTCCTCCCTCTGCTCCTTGCACTGCGAATGGGCCGCCAGCGCCGCTCTGAGCCCCCGTCCCCTCCCTGTCCCCGCAGAGCGCACGGCGGGGGGCTGCGACCCCAAGGGAGGCGAGCAGAACACGACGCTGCGGCGGGAGCTGAAGCAGTTCTTTGGGTGGGTGAAGAAACACTCCTACGGCTGCTCCAACCTCAGCATCAAGCTGTACGACCAGTGGCGCGTGTGGCTGCAGAAATCCCACAAAACACGCAACCAGGTAGGTAAGGAGCCTTTCACACTTCTTTCTCCCCACTGCGGGGCTGCGGACCCCCCTGGTGTCCCCCTCTCCGAGGGTGGCCTCGAAGCAGGGCCCTGCTCTCTCTGCAGGTTCTACCCGGCGATAAGTTGTAGCCCCCGCAGGGCTGAGCGCCGGCAGCACCGCACCGGGTGCCCAAAGCCCCCCCGGGGCCGCCCGCCCCGTCCCTGCCACCACAGCGCGCTGGGGGGGGGCTCAGCAGTGGCCGGAGCTCGGCACGGCTCTGCAACCCGCTGCAGGGGGGTTTTGCCCGGGGGGGAGGCTGGGGCTGGCCTTGGCAGCCCCCTGGGGGAGGTGGCGGTGCCACGCGCCCCCCAGGAGCACAGTCCCCATGGCAGCGAAGGGACTCCCCAGCCTCACCTGGAGCCTTTGTTCCTTACCCACGACCTGGAGCAGCAATTGGGGTGAAGGGGGGGGGGTGGAGGCTCCCCGTGGCCCCCGAACCTGGAGGGTGCAGCCCTCCTCCCAGAGATGCAGTTTGGGCATTTTGGAGGGGCCACGGGTGCCCATGGGGCCGCGTGTGAGTGCGCGGGGGGTCTGTCCCCAGAGAGCTGCGTGGGGCTGGTTTGAGGCTGCTGGGGTTTGCCCAGTGTGCTTGCTCTGATTTTGATTCAAACCAGCCTTATTTTGGTTACATTTCAGTCAATTAGGAACAGATTTAAGCTTAATGCCAATAAACCTCGTTAAACCCCACCGGGGCCTGCGTCAGTGGAGCAGCAGCAGCGCGCGGGGATGGGGACGCAGCGGGCAGCCAAGCTCTGGGACGGGGCCACGTCCATGTCACCACGTGCCTGGGCTCCTCGGGGGACCGATCTGGGGACACGGACATGGGTGGTGATGAGGGATGGTACAAATCCTATGGACCACATGGCTCAGGGGACGTTTTTATTGAAGGTGACCACAAAAGGTGTGGGCTGGGTGTTGTCTCCATCCTCAGCGCCAGCCCCGGGTGTCTGCAGGGCAGAGGATGTCCCCAGGGCAGCGATGGCAGTGTTTGTCCCCATGGGGACACCCAGGGAGCTCAGAGAAAAGGGTCCCCTGTTTCCAAGCCCCGCTGTGCTCAGCAGAAAGTGGGCACAGGTCCAGCCCCGCGCGCACCCACCTGCAGAGGGATGCTCAGGATGTGGGGGGCTCCCCTGCTGAGCGATGGGGCCGGGTTGGGGGGGCAGGTGCCCACCTCGCCGGGGGTTGGAGTGGGGCAGGGGGCCCCGCAGCGCTCTGCTGTACGGCCCCTTCAGCCATTCCCACGGGGACGCCCATCACTCGGCTTCTTCCGAATCGTACTTGAGGTCTTGGAGAATTTCGCTGATTGCCTCGATGGTTTTAATTAGCCTACAAGAGCGGATGGAAACTATAAATAAAGCCCATATGGAGCGTATTATCCGGGCCGCCTCGCGCTCCCCGCGCTGTTTATGAAACACTCAGCCCAGGGAGGCTGATGGGAGCGCGGCCGCGCGGCATCGCCAAACAATCCGGAGGGCTCCAAACAAGAGCTCTTTTGAAGGCGCCATCTGGGCCCCCTCCGGCCCCGCTGGAGGGAAGGGAGGGTGGGAAGGGGGATCCCAGCCCCAAAAGGAGGGGAGCAGGGGGTGCCCACTGACCTGTGCTTGAGCTCCCGCACCTCCTGCTGATGGGTTTCCACGCCGGGCTCATCCTGCACCCGCTGCCGGGCCAGCTGGAGCTGTGCTGTCTGCAGGGGGACGCACGGGGGCTGAGCCCACCCCGTTCAGGTGGCAGCGGGACCCCTCCCACCCCCCGTGCCCGGCGCTCACCAGCTGCAGCTTTTCCTGCTCGCGCTCCTGGAGGCGGGTGAGGTGCTGGGCCAGGTCGGGGCGGCCGAGTTCACCCCGCAGGCGGCCCTGGAGCTGCAGCACCTCGCGGGAGATGCCGCTGAAGGCCGCCGTCACCTCGTGCACCAACTGCCGGTAGCGAGGGAAATCGTAGTGCGGGGCGCTGCTCAGGTATGCGCGGTGACCTCTGGGGAATGAAGGCAGAAGAAAGGCAGCAAAATAACGTCACCGTGGCCACGCAGTGCCGTTCCCGGTGCTCACACCAGGGCGATCGTTTGGTTTCCCGTTGCCCTTCTGTGCCCCGCAGCTCGTTCCGTACGGATGTGTAGAGGAGGGATGGGGGAACCCATCCCCGTGGGGTCCCGTCCCGGTACTCACTCCTCGAACAGCCGGTACGTCTCCACGCGCTCCCCTTGCAGAGCGTAGAAGCGCTGAAGCAGCGCCCGCAGCGCCTCGTCGGTCTGCGTGGACAGAGAGGGCCGTGGGGCACCGGCACAGCGCTGCTGCCCGCACCGCTCCCACCCCGCGTGTTCGGTTCTGCCGGGCCGGAACCGCGCACGGAGCGCCCGACCTCCGCCGTACCGCTCGCTACCGGAGCGCCCGGTCACGCGTGCACAACCCGGCTCCGGTACGTCGGGTCCCCCCAGCCCCGTGAAACCAGACGGCTATCGGCACCCCCGCCCCGCTCACCATGGCCGGGGCCGCTCCCGGAGCGGAGCGGAACGCGCAGGCCCGGCGGGGGCGGAGCACGGCGCAACGCGGCACCGCCGCCACCTGCAGGCATCGCCGGGCAGCGCCTCAGTTCCCCCCCTCCTCCGCCCCGGGAGCCTTCAGTCCCACCCGAGCACCAGGACAGAACGCAGTTCCGGCGCGCTCCGTGCCCGGCCTCGTGTTTATGGAAAAGCACCCCGTTTGAGTACAAAGGACAGGACAGGGGTTGAACGCAGATGCTTTATTGGGAGAGCACAGTGCGGTGCAGAGCAGCTCTATTTGACCTTCTTCTTGGGGCGCAGGTTGTTGGTGTGGCCACACTTCTTCTTGCGGCAGTTGACAGCGCGGGGATGGAGGCGAGCATAGCACCTGGAAGGGAGCACAGAGCCCATCACCAGGGGGCCTAAAGCCTCTCCTGGGGGGGCGCTGACGAATCGCAGCGCATGGAGAGCATGGCAGGGGTATAAATGAGGGGGTATAAATGGGCTGATATGGGCACCCCCAAACCAGGGCCGTACTTGCGGCAGATCATCTTATCGCAGTTGTACTTCTGGGCCAGCTGCCGCAGGGAGGGCTCAATGATGCCCCCACGCAGACGCAGCACCAGGTGCAGGGTGGACTCTGAAATAGAGATAAACATCACTGAGGGGGCCGAGAAGCAGCAGAACCCAGCTGCGGGCCCACACCGGGCCCAACAACGGCACCTTTCTGGATGTTGTAGTCGGCGAGTGTGCGGCCATCCTCCAACTGCTTCCCTGCGAAGATCAGGCGCTGCTGGTCGGGGGGAATCCCTGCGGGGGAGAACCGTTAAACGAGAGGTGAGGAGGGAAGAAGGAGGGAGAGGCAGGAGCAGCCGCTGGGACTCCTGGTTAAGCGCACCTTCCTTGTCCTGGATCTTAGCCTTGACGTTCTCGATGGTGTCATTGGGTTCCACCTCCAAGGTGATGGTTTTGCCCGTCAGCGTCTTCACAAAGATCTGCATTTTGGCACCGGTCCGCCTGGAAGGGATGGGGGGGGGGGGGGCAGCAGCCGCGTCACCCTCCAGGCCGAGGCTTCCACCTTCCAGGCCGAGGCTCCCACCACCGCCGTCCCAACACCGGATCGCGGCTCCCCGACTTCCCCCACCCGCCCCAGAACCGAATCCCGCTCCTTAACACCCTCCGCTCTGCCCCAATCCCTGTTCCCAACACGCAGCCCGGCCCATCCGCACGCACCGCCTCGCCTCGCCGCCGAGAAAAGAGCGACCGGAACCGGAAGTCGCCCGTCGTGACGTCACTTCCGTTCCACCCTCCCACTTCCGCGCAGCCGCAATGCGCGACCGGGCAGCGCCTCGGTGCGGTGTGGGGGAGCCGATCGGGTCTCGGTACCGGCGTGGTTCGGTCTGGGTTCGGTTCTCCGTCCCTGCGTCCCGCTGCCTCCGTTCCAAACTGTCCCAGCCGCCGTATCTCCCGCAGGCAGCAGCAAGCCAGGCCCTGGCTGTGCCCCCCTCCCTCCCCAGCATCTCAGGACCGTCCCGGCAGCTGCGGACGCAGCTGCCGGGACGGTCCTGAGATGCTGGAGAGGGAGGGGGGCACAGCCGAGGTTGGAACAGCGAGGGACGCTGAGCCTTTCCCCTTTTCCTGCCACAACAGACCCTGCTGAAGAGACCCCCGTTCTTTCCTACAGCCCCATTAGGTAGGTGAAGGCTGCTCTCAGCCTGTGCTTGCAGGGAAGCTGTTCCATCCCTCAGACCACCGTTGTGGCACTCCTCTGGATGCGCTTCCATGCATCTCCCGTACTGAGGACTCCACATCTGGACACAGCATTCCAGGTGAGGTCTCATCAGAGCAGAGGAACAGATTCCCTTCGTGACCTGCTGGCCACGCTGCTTTGGATACCCAGGATACCATATCCTGAGCTGTGAGGGCACACTGCTGGCTTGTATCCAGCTCGCCATCCACCTCTGACTCTTCTGGACACGCACACAAGAAAGGACAGGAGGCTTTTCAAATCCTCGTTTTACTCATTTGCCCATGTTAAGTTGCAGGATTTGCGCTACAATAGCAGGTTTGAGGCAGTCGGAGGGACCTTTCACCCCCTTCTTCACTCAGCCATCTCTTCCCAAAAATAAATGGCCAAAGGAACACACAAATATAAATACAAGATAGAGAGTTCTCGGGGGCCCCAGGGATGGGGCAGAGCCACGTGCCTTAGTCCAGGTCGTTGGCAGTGTCTTCGTCTGTCAGACTCTGTCCGTTCACAGCCGGTAAATCGTACTGGCCCTGTGATAAATCCTCAAAATCCTGACTCATGGTGGGAGAGATGATGTCAGGGCTCGTGTCACAGGACTCCGTGCTCTGCTCAGAGGTAGCAATGGTGGTTGTCGTGCTCTTTGGAACCGGGTCGAAGTCATCGTCATCTTCTAGAATAGGAGATTCGTGAATGTCTGGAAAGAAAGACTCAGAGATTAACAACTGCACACAACACCACGATGTGCTGCAAGGCCGGCTATGGGGGGTGCTTTGGCGGAAGGATTTGCTCCTTTGCTTGTAGCAGTAATCAACAAAAAACGGATCCCACTTAAACGAGCAGCCATTTGTGGCTTTGCGATTTCCTGCATCCACATTCAATATAAGAAAAAAGCTCCCTGGATTCTTAGCACTGCGTGCTGGCAGTCCCAAAGGCCCCGACTCCCAAAGGCGGCACTGAAGGCGCATTCGGAGGAGGAGGAACCTTCATGGGGGAAGAGAACCGACGGAACCACTCACTGCTGAAAGCCTCCGGGTACTGCTTGGCCAGCTTCCCCTTCAGCGCCCTGCGGGAGGAGAGAGCCGGGTTCACAGACAGACCCACACAAATCTCTTCGAGGTCCCCCGGCCATCCCCTCCCACCTCCACCTACCGGATCCGACGGAAGATGCTGTCGAGGTCCTTCTTCATCTCCACCAACGTCTTGGTGTGGTGCAGGAAGCGCTCGTTCATCTGCTGCATGCGGAGGCTCGACAGGTTGTTGAAGTTGAGCAGCATCTCGTTCGTCTTCTCGAAGCGATCCAGCCTGCGGGGGAGCGGCCGTTCCCACGGTTACACGGGGGCACCGAGGGCTGCCGCTCGCACGGGACCCCGTTTCCCCCGGGACTCACATGTTCTTCTGAGCCTGGATGATGGCGTTCACGTCCTCGGCGTTCACCATGCCCAGCACCCGCCCGCAGAACACCCGCGAAGCCGTGGGCTCCATCGCGCCGCTGCCCGCGGGACCCCCGGCCCCCGCCGTGCCCGGTAACGGAGCCACCCCCCCCCCTCCCCGCCCGCTTCCCGGTAACGGCGCGGGCTCGAGCCCCTCTCGGTAGCCCCGCCCCTCCCGCGGCAGCACCGGGCGCCGCTCCTTTCCCTCTCCCTTCACATGACGGGAGCGGCACCGGCGGCCGCGCCTCGCTTCCGGGTGCGGGGTCACGTCGAGCGCGACCCCGTGGCGTCACCGCGCGCGTGCGTCACGGAGCCGGGCCGGAAGTGGTGGAGATTGGGCCGAGGGGGAAACCGGGAGCCGCGGGGCCGCCTCGGTACCGGAGCACAGAGCCGGGGGTCTCCCGGGCGACGGCCCTGCCGCGCGGGGGTTAAGCGCTGCAGGAAACCTCTGTGGGCCTCCGGCACTCACAGCCCTCGGCGGCGGGGCACCGAAAGCTACCGGAGCTACGGGCGGTGAGGACGCCGGCCCGGCGGGGGTGCCGGGCCCGCGGAGCAGGTGCGGTGCGGCGGCCCCTTTAAGTCCGCGGCGCGCCGCGCTCGACGCGTCGATGAGGAGCGTCGGCGCCACCCAATGGCGTCGGTGGGGCGGGAGGCAGCGGTCCAATGGGAGCGCGGGGGCGGGGCCGGCGGCCTCGAGTTCGCGGGTAGGTGGGAGCGGCGGGGGGCGCGCGGCGGCCGTTGCTATAGGGGGAGTCCCGGCGCGTGACGGGGCGGTGACGTGGGGACCCCCGCCGGGTGCGCGCGCGGGAGAAAAGCACGTGGTGGAGCGGGGCGCGCGGGGCGGCGCTTCCAGGGGCCGGAACCGGTGCCTCGGGCCTCCCCGGTCCGGCCCCGACTGCCCTGCCGGGACAGCCCCGTGCGCTCCGGGAGTGCCGGCGGCCTCATCGCGGTGTCCGTAGCGCCGACTGTTCCTCTCTCCCGCAGGTCGCCGCTCTCCCTGCTCTGCCGCGATGGCTTCCAGCGGGGAGGAGACGAGCGGCGGCTCCCCGAGCCGGGCAGGCGGCGGCACCGAACCGCCCAGCCCGGAACCGGCCGCGGTCGGCGCCTCTCAGCTGGACGGCGCGGAGGATTTCGAGGTTCTGGAGGAGGACGAGGACGACCTGAGCGAGCTGCCGCCGCTGGAGGACGTGGGACGGGCGCGGGGACCGCTGCGGGAGGGCGCCCAGTCCTCAGAGCGAGGCCCAGGGGAAGCAGCCGAGGAGCCCCAGGAGTGGCTCGACGTCTTGGGTGAGAGCAGGGCAGGAGGGTGGCAGGGCGTTCGCAGGATGCTTTGACCGGCACAGAGGCTGAGGTTGGGTTGGGAGCAGGGTTCTCCCATTCCCTACTGTGTGCTGATCACCTCCGGCTTCTCTTGGCCCAGGGAGCGGCTTGCTTAAGAAGAAGACACTCGTGCCAGGTCAGGGGGTGGAGAGCCGGCCCTGCAAGGGCCAGGATGTGACTGTCCGTCTGAGGGCCATGCTGGAGGATGGCAGTGTGGTGGAGGAGAACCCCGGCCTCAGCTTTACCCTGGGAGACTGCGACGTATTGCAGGTGGGGCTTGGAGGAAGCCGCCCTGATGTGTGCAACTTCACCTTGGGGGGAGACTTAGGGTTGGCGATGTCCTTGTTGGAGGCAGGATTGGCCCCTTTGCTCACCTTCTTCTGCAACGTTGCTCCCTGTAGGCTCTGGACCTCTGCGTACAGCTTATGGAGATGGGAGAAACGGCTTTGATTATGTCAGATGCCAAGTACTGCTATGGTGTACAGGGCAGGTGAGCATGGGGAGTGTGGAACGAAATAGGGTAGGCTGAAACAGGGCTATGACAGCTATCCCCAGTCCCCTCTACTACAGCCTGTACTGCTGGGGAGCCCCTGTGGCTCTGCTGTCACCTCTGGGATTGGCGGTTTGTAGCAGAGCCAGGCCTGAGCATGGCTTTGTGCCACTGCAGGAGCCCTGACATCCCACCCAACGCAGCACTCACACTGGAGGTGGAGCTGCTGGAGGCTCGGGATGCACCAGACCTGGAGCTGCTCAGTGGGAAGGAGAAGATAGGCCTGGCCAACCGCAAGAGGGAACGAGGCAACTTCTACTACCAGCAAGCAGATTATGTGCTGGCCATCAATTCCTACGACATCGCTCTCAAAGTCATCAGCTCCAGCTCAAAAGGTACCTGATGCTGCTGCTGCTGTGAGTGAGGGCTGCCTGCGCTTCCTTCCTGTTGTAACCCACCTCTGGGGTCTTTGCAGTTGATTTCACCCCAGATGAAGAGGCTGAGCTGCTGGACGTGAAGGTGAAATGTCTCAACAATCTGGCAGCCTCTCAGCTTAAACTGGACCATTATGAGGCAGCCCTGAAGTCCTGTAACCTTGTTCTGGAGCATCAGCCAGAGAACATCAAGGCACTTTTCCGAAAGGGCAAGGTGAGGTGCTGCCATCCCTGCTGTGTGGCAGGGCTGGGGAGGGGTGGGGACCACACCTCAGTCACCTCCCTCAACCCCCACCTCACCTTCCAGGTCCTGGCCCAGCAGGGCGAGTACAGAGAGGCCATCCCCATCCTAAAGGCGGCTTTGAAGCTGGAGCCTTCAAACAAGGTAGGCTGGGTGTCCTCGGGGCTCTGTCCTTGTGGCCGTGTTCCTACAAGCCTCGGTGCCCCCCGTAGCTGTCACCAGTCTCCTCTGTGCAGGGCTGGGGCAGCCGTGAGGTGGTGAACCAAGTGCCAGCACCCAGTGCTGCAATACCTGAACACGGCTGAGCGCGTGGGTTCCTTATCGCCACGTTGCGAGGCTCTCTTTATGCCCTTTGGCCCCTGTGGTAGCAGGGCTCTCTGCCAGCCCATCTCTGCTTCAGCAGCTCTGCCTGCACGGTCTGCTGGCTTGTGCCATTGCTGCGAGAAGCGAGGCAGAGCAAGTTGTTGCCATCTCACCCAGCAGCCTGCAGTGTGATTCATTGGGTGGCCCCAGCAAGCCCAGACCTCAGTCCAGCGCCCAGGCCGGAGCAATCTGTGGGTCAGGAATTTCCTGTCGGTTAATGATCAGCTGCAGGACTGAAGCCTCGGGGAAGTCAAAAGCCTCAGCAGTGCCAGGAAATGGCCCCAGCAAAAGCAGGGCTGGGAGCAGCAGGGGAGGCGCTGCCTGCAGTGGGGGCTTTGCTCCTGCATTGGCTCCTCAGTTTTATCCGCCTCTGTGGGCATTTCACCAAAACATCACAGTTCACCTCGTGTTCCCTGGTGCCTGAAGGTCATGGGCAGCGTGGGGACTGCAGGTGTTCAGTGGCCTTCAGAGCACCCAGGCAGCTTTGCTCTGAGAGCCCTGCTGGGGAAGGGCATGTGGGATCTCAAAGTCTTGGGCAGCATGGAGGAGGTAGGGGAGCAGAGCTAGGGCTACAGGGATGAGGGATGCTCTCCCTGCTTGTCCTTCATGTCATTGCTGCTGGCAGGGCTGCGGCTCATCAGCTCACCGGAGTGAAGCTTTTAATTGAAAAGGAGCAAAAATCAAAATGCCCAGCAGTGACGTTACTGGTGAAACCACAAACAAATTACTGGCCTTTCCAGCTGCTTACTGGGATTCACAGGGATGTGGTAGTGCTGCTCCAGACAGCAGCGTTAAACACACATTGGTGAGTCACAGCTATGGCTGCTGCTGGTGAAAACAGACTCGAGAAATGCTCAGCTCCACCTGCCCTTGGATGAGGAAACCTGGTTGTCCGGGGCTGCCAGCACCTCCTAGCTGGTGCAGACCTTCACGTCCCTTTCTAACCCCTCAGAAATTCACCCTTATGGAGATGCTGTTTGTCCTACACCAAAACACCAAACCCAGCGAGCTGCTGGGGTGTGTTTGCTGCTGGTGCCATGGCTTGGCAGTGCCCTGGCTGCTCGCTGTACTGCTGCTTTGGGGCAGCATCCCCAGCAGAGGGCACAGCATGGCTGTGGCACTGCTGTGCTGCTGCCACCACATCCTGCAGCCACTGCAGGCTGGGGATGTTGGCCCTCCACCGCGGAGCAGGTCCCATGGTGCAGGATGCAGCGGGACGTCCAGGTTTTGCCACAGTCTGGTTTCAGAGCATTCTTGGTGTAAGCCTGCTTGCCCAGCCTTTTTCCTGACGGAAATGTGGAAGAGCTCAGGCTGGTCTGTCCCTGAGGCAGAAACTTTTCCGCCTCGATTAAAGGAGAAAATCCTCTCCTGATGCCTGCCATCAGCTTCAGGCTCCTCTCTGCACTGCCAGCAGCTGTTCCTTCATGTCACTTCCATAGGAAACAGGCTGTCAGCAAGGAGAAGCTTTGGTGGACAAAAAAGATGGGGCACAGCTAGAGCTCAGAACTGCATTTTTAGGAGAGCTTGGCAGGATCGCTCCTGAGGGATGATGAAGGTTCTGAGGACTGGGGGGGCCCAGCCTGCTGTTATCTGCACTGTTGTCCCTGTCCCCTCCCCTCCACCCAGGGTTTGATAACCACTGTGCTGCATTCTGCTCCCCAGACCATCCATGCTGAGCTCTCAAAGCTGGTGAAGAAGCACGCGGACCAGAAGACGGTGGAGACGGAGATGTACAGGAAGATGCTTGGGAATCCCAGAGCCAGCAGTGCCCCGGTGAAGTGCAAAGACAAGCTGACCTGGGTAAGGGCTGGTGCTGGCATACAGAGGGATGGCAGAGCTGGAGACACCCCTGGGGACTACAGGGGGTGCGTCCCATAGGGCCAGCGTGGTGCTGCTCCTGGGCAGGGGGCCGTTGAAGTGAACCAGCCCAGGCTGAGGGCCAGGGAATTGCTGATCGCTGCGGTGCTGCCGCTGCTCTGGCTGGCGATGGCAGCTGGAGGCTCTGGACTTTGCTCCCAGCTGGCCGTGCAGGTGGAAAGCGCTGTCAGCTGGGCAGCACATGCTGTCCCCTCGGACGTGCCGGCCACGCGCCGGGCAGAGCCGACGCAGCACTTGCCTTTTTGGGCTGTGTTATCTCGGATGCGTCGGGAGCCACGCGCTGCCCCATGGCCCTGTGCCAGCAGGCAGGGCTGCACATCCAGGCTGAGGGGCATCCCGTCACAGTGCTAATTTCTCTCCCCTTCAGTCCATCCCCTGGAAGTGGCTCTTCGGTGCGACAGCCATCGCGCTTGGTGGCGTGGCCCTGTCTGTGGTCATCGCTGCAAGGAACTGAGGACGGCAGTGGGGAGCCCGGCGCTGGGATGTGCCTCACTCCTGCCAAGGGGTCCATGGGGCTCTGCTCTTTTCCCTGTTCCTTGTGGACTCACAGATGCTCTCCTGGCAGGAGGTACCATGTCCCCCCTATCCTGACCGTCACCCAGCACCCCCAAACCTCGTCCTGTTGGGGACAGAGCCGCAGGCAAAGCAGAGACCCCGCAGCCCTGAATGCGTCAGGGGCAGCCTGACCTCCTGCAAGTGCTGCACACAGTGACTGTCCCCAGCAGCGTGTCCCAGGGAGGATGCAGCGAGCCCCGGCACTGCTGTGCTCCTGGCTGCGAGGCTGCTGGAGGAAGCTGGCTGGACGTGAGCCCACTGTAAGGGATGTGGGGTGCCTGGGGCACGTGCAATGAGATTCCCCCTGAGCCGGGGGGCTGCCAGGGAGCCCCAGCTCTGCCCTCCCGCTCCCCCCTCAGCATTTCCGCAGAGCGTGCAATGCCCGCAGAGAGCCAAAGAACCCCGTGGGGTGAAGGACACGAAGCATCATAGCAGTGTCCTGGCTGATCCTGTAGGTCTGGCCCTGCGGGGTCCCCATTCTGCCCTGCAGCTCCCCGCAGCCATGGGCCCACAGCCGCCAGCTCAGCTCTGCTCCTAGGGGCCATACGCACTGTCCCCCCCCCCCCCCCCACTGACTGTGAACTCCCCAATAAAGGACGATTCGTGCACGGCTGGGCCTTGTTCTTTCCACCGTGAGGTGCAGCACTGCAACAGGGGCTGGGAGCGGCTGGTTGGGGGGCAGTGGGGAATCTGCTCGGATGGGGGGAGTCACGCACGTGGGAATAAAACAAACTCCGGCCCCAAAGGCTGCCCCTGGGGGGGCTCCTCCTGCCCTTAGTGGGAGGGGGGGGGGGGCTGCGTACCTCCAGGCCGTGCCCAGGGGCAGGTGCTCTGCGGGAAGAGCGAGCCCGGGCCCCTCGGGGCGTTGTGCCGGCCGGAGGAGGAGGGGGGGTTTCCCCAACCGCCTCCGGGCACCGCCCGCCCGCAGCCCCCGAGTCCCCCTGCGGCCGCCCCAAACCACCCTTCCCGCCATGCCCCGCGGTCGTCGTTTTTGCATATCCCCGCCCCTCCCTCTTGTCACCCACTCCGCCGCGGCGTCCCGTGAAGCTCGACCAATGGGAGCGCGCTCTGCCCACCTCCTTCCCCCAGCAACAGGCTCTCCGGATGGGCGGAGCCCGAGGAGCTCCGCCTCCGAACTCTCATGAATAATGCACGAAGGGGGCGTGGCGGCGGCGGAGGCCCCGGCGGCCCAGGCGCGGAGGGGGAGACGGTCCCAAGATGGCGGCGCTGCAGGCGGAGCGCGGGTACGGGCTGTCCTGCGGCCGGCTGGGCCGCGGCACCCGCGTCTCCGTCTTCCACGTGAAGCTGACGGAGAGCGCCCTGCGCGCCTTCGAGAGCTACCAGGCGTGTAAGGTGAGGGGCGGGGGGGCGCGGCACGGCCCCGGCACGAGGCCTTTGGCCGGAGCCCGGCTGTGGAGCGGTGGGCTGGGGGGGGCTGTGGTTTTGGGGGGGGCTCGGCTCCGTGCGGGGCTGGGTTTGATTTCGGGGCCCGGTCTGATTTCGGGGCCGGTTCCCGGCTTGAAGGCCGGGGGGTGGGGGGTTGGCTGTGTCCTTCTCTTACATCTCAGACTTCGGGGGGGGG